>NC_139991.1:19903232-19930447 GCF_964263955.1 Coregonus lavaretus | reverse complement strand
TATGCATGCTAAAGTTGATACTGTTTGTATTATTGAAACTCTGTAATAAAGTCAACATCTACAAACTGAAACTGAACTAACTGGTTATTTTATTCCTTCTCCTTCGCCAGGTTAAAATCTGGTTCCAGAACCGCAGAATGAAGTGGAGGAACTCTAAAGAGAGGGAGCTCCTGTCGTCAGGAGGTTGTCGCGAGCAGACCCTGCCCACCAAAACTAACCCACACCCAGACCTCAGCGACGTCGGCAAGAAGTCCTCCGCGGAGGAAGAGGAGGAGGACGAGATGGAAGAGGACCCATTCGGCGCTAGAGGCGCGCCTGGCCTTTGCCATTCCCCCGCCGCGGGGCGCGAGCTTTCCAACAGCGGCGGATCGAACCTCTCGTCGCCATCTCTCTCCAGCAAGCACTCGGAATTTTCAGAATCGGATGAAGAAGAGATCACAGTTTCTTAATTTATTTATAAAAACTCAAAGATATGTTTATAAAATGGTTATCCACAGATGAACTGTACCTATGTGACCAGGTTAGCAAGAGGCAGTATCCCTTAATTTAGGCCCAACTAGTAAGAATAAATGTATTTCTTTCATATTCCAAACATTTTTTAAACAATGAACTTCTGTCAAATCAATTTAGGCTACATCCCTGATTATTTATTTTTAAAATAACTGCAGGGTTTATTTTATAGGAAGGCCCTAAGGAAGATTTGGTTGGTGGGCCCCCACCAAGAGGGCCATTTCCTTTTAGTGGCCCCCCTCTTGACAGCAGAGACGTTTTAAAGTCAATTTATTGCAATTCTACACAGTTTGCCATGTGGCATATGGAAAATGTTGCAGTTTTAAAGCAAGTTTGCAGCAGTTCTACACATTTTGCCATGGTGCGGAGAGAAAATGTTGAAATGTTATAATGTCATTCAATTCTACTCATTTTGGCATGACTTGTCATGTTAATGATATCTGACTGAGAGTGACTAACAAAATTTATGGGGCCCTGGGCCCGGTCGGTATTCGGCCATGATTTTAGATAACTGGCTAGACTAACTTGCCAATCTAAAAATTGTGTGCAGGAATGGATAATTGAGTGACTGTCAGTGACTGACAAAACAAGAGAAAAGCTGCTGATGCACAACCAAATTTCAAACTTGCACCTTGTGTATTCTACTATTCTAACTCTCAACAGTAAGATGAGAACCTGACTGAGTAAAAAAAATAATATGGGGGGCCCTAGTGGCCGGGGGCCCTAAGCGACCGCTTATATCGCTTATGCCTTGAGCCGTCCCTGTTTATAGGATATACTTCAAAATTATTTGCTGTTTTGCACAGCTCTTTCAATTGTACAGTATTTTGTACAACTATTTGTATGGACATTTTATGCCAAGAAAATTGAGTTACCTGGACTACGAGTTTTTACTGAAAAGTGTAGACATTTCGTGCATAATTTATACGGATTTGTTAATTCAATGTATTGTGTGTGTATATATGTGTTAATATTTCACTATGTTTGTTATTTCAATGTATTATGTGTGTATATATGTGTTAATATTTCACTATGTTTTGTACAAATACCAAATAAAATGTAAAAGTTACATGGTATAACTTCTGTTACAAAATGGAAATGAACAACAACAAAACGTTAAATATATAGATAGACAGGTTTATGTTAGTAGAGACACATAATTGATAAGAAAGTCACATTGCATTCATTAATAAATAACCATGATTTTTATTGAATCACAAATAACTTAAGACTAGTACAGTGATCTTCAGAATCAGTTCCCCAAGCTCTGGAGAGAACATTGATGATAAACTCCACACACCTGCTCTGATGCAAAAGAGACTGTACACAAAATTCTCCTTTCCAAGTAGTTACAAATTGGCTAGAAAAGTCATCAAAATGTTGCAAGGTAATCAAGTATTTACACTGTTATGTTACATATATATTTTTTTTTACATAGCAAAGAAGGCTACACATTCATTGAGTTTTAAGAACATGTGAATTCAACAGCGACTCCATTCATTTCACCATCCAAACTTCTCAAAGCGAGCAGGTTTTTCACAGGTGGACAGACTGACAAACACATACATATCCTTTTTTTGTGTGCTTGCATTTACTATGACAAGAGACCCCCTCCAAATGTACAGACACAACTTTGATTTTTAAATTAACAAAGACTGTACCAGCTCCCCAAAAATTATTCACAAAATCTGTTCACTTGCTGTACATCTCTTGGCAGTGCTGAAAAACCTTAAAGAACTGACCTTATAAGGCTTGGCTTCAATTTTGAGTTCAAAATGAATGTTGCATAGGATTGATGACTAAGAACACTCAAACGTTGAAAGATAATGGAAGCGATGCTGGAAACAAATAACCTATAGGACCAAAAAACACACTTGCCGTCCTAGGATGAAGGTTTGGAGGAAAAGGGACAATATACATCTGAAGCCAAGAAAAAATCTATTATATTTTGACATGAAGCCATAACCATTTAAAATCTTTAACTTCTCCCATTTTATACTCTCTCATTTGTACCTTTACACATGATCTCAAGTAAAATGACTTTAAACAAAGCAGCATATACACATTGTTACATATTCACTCAACATGTTGTCATGACAATAATAATCATTACACATCACATAATCAAAACAGACAACAAGCATGGCAAAGGCGCAAAGGGGTGTATAGAAGGTAGATGAGGTATAGAGATTCAAACAATTCCTTAATAATCGTTCCTCCATATTCATTACATATCCATTACAAAATTATGTTTACTTTGAGCACCAACCAAATGTAATTTTCTATCTCACAGGTTGTCCTTAGTAAGTTATATCCAAACTTTTACAAACTTCTCAGCAATGGGAGTAATACAATTAATTACATGTTATCAAAGCCCAAGTCCCTTTCCCTATTCAAGCCCTAATAACCTCTTAATAACATGGCATTGGTGTTTGATATGACGATAGTTGACACTGCTCTTCAAGCCCACCTGCCTTGGCACGACGCAAAGAGAGTGTCGACTTAAAGCCCTGTAAGTTTACAGCCAAAAATACCAAATAAAAAAGTAGCTAATGCACATAGTCTGTTACAAAAAAAGTAAGGCATCCTTTTTTAAGTTCAGTCCAGCACCAAAGTATAGACTTTCATCTGGAGGAGAAGCTTATGCTACGGCAACCCGTTTGGGACAAAAGGAGTCACATGTAGGGGCAGGTGAATGGTGATGGGTGTGTGTCACTGGGGGCACAAGAAGGCATTGGGAACCAGTGAATTTGGTCTCTGTGAAGATGACGAAGATGAGACCTCCAGCACCATGCTCCAGAGGAGTGGGCCTGTAGCTCAATCTGTAGCCCAGTTTGGAGCACTGCAGCTGGGGAAGAGCCGTGAGGAGCCTGGGTTGCTGATGTGGTGGGTTTGGCTCAAAGATGCAGTCTCTTTGTTTGCTTAAATCAGGAGACCATGGTACTGATGCTGATAAGGAAGATGGCGAAGACGATGAAGATGATGCTCCATACACAGTGTCAAATTCTGGTTTATGTCTGTTGTTTGTCTAAATGGTCCATGAGGATTGGCTGTAGGAGAGCGGTTGGCCATGACGGTGCAAAAATAGAACAGTGCAGCAGCAGCTTTCTGTTTCACTCCTTTTTTGTTCAGTTCTTCTTCTCTCGTTTTGGGTTACCAGCACCCATAGTGTTCTTGATATGACAATTAAAGTGGCTTGATTTTTGTGGTGTGAGCTTGAAAAACTAATTCAAAAGAAATATTGTATTGACTGAACATAAAAACATTAACTAAATGTATTTTTGTCTTCTAGGGGAAGGGTGAGGAGTCGGATCACAATGTTGACTCCAGTGATGAGTCCAGGATGTCGTGTTGGTGACTGTTGCTATTAGAGTCACTGTCGTATCTCTGAGGGCTGGAGGAAGTGGCTGCTTCCTTCAGCCTCATTAGCATATTCATCTGAGGACGGAGACGCAGGGGTCAAAGGTTAGCGTGAGTGTGACTGTGTGTGTCTGTGTTGTCTCATGGATCTGCAGTGCCTGCTTGTGTGTGTTATGTGTACACTTGACCTGTTTTGAGCATTTGTGTGTGTGTGCGCACGCGTGTTGTCTCACCAGTGGGTCTGCGTCACTGACGCTCTGCGGCGGCTCCTTCCTGATGCCCTCCCTGGGGGCGGAGTAACCGTCGAAGCCCACGTCTTCTGGGCGGAGCTGCAGCAGCGGGGGCCAATCAGCAGGTGTGGGCGTGGCTGACCAGGGGTAGCTGTCAATCACCCAGCGTGCAGGGTCCTCCCATGCTGACCTACGGCCGTACAGCTACAGAGAGGGAGACGGATGGAGGGGAGAGAGCATTGTAAGTATCAATGTAGAGGTATGATAATAATATGAAAACACAGTGAGTACCATACATAATGCGAGTGTGCATTTATTTTTATTTTTATGACTGATATGTTTGAGTGTGCCTGTGTGAATGCACATGCATGTGTTGTACGTGTGTGTGCGTGTGTTGCATGCCTTTGTGTGTGTACAGTCGTGGTCAAAAGTTTTCACAAAGTCTGCTGCCTCAGTTTTGATGATGGCAATTTGCATATACTCCAGAATGTCATGAAGAGTGATCAGATGAATTGCAATTAATTGCAAAGTCCCTATTTGCCATGAAAATGAATTTAATCGCCAAAAAACATTTCCAATGCATTTCAGCCCTGCCACAAAAGGACCAGTTGCCATCATGTCAGTGATTCTCTCGTTAACACAGGTGAGAGTGTTGACGAGGACAAGGCTGGAGATCACTCTGTCATGCTGATTGAGTTAGAATAACAGACGCCAGGCGGAAGCTTTAAAAGGAGGGTGGTGCTTGAAATCATTGTTCTTCCTCTGTTAACCATGGTTACCTGCAAGGAAACACGTGCCGTCATCATTGCTTTGCACAAAAAGGGCTTCACAGGGAAGGATATTGCTGCTAGTAAGATTGCACCTAAATCAACCATTTATCGGATCATCAAGAACTTCAAGGAGAGAGGTTTAATTGTTGTGAAGAAGGCGTCAGGGCGCCCAAGAAAGTCCAGTAAGCGCCAGGACCGTCTCCTAAAGTTGATTCAGCTGCGGGATCGGGGCACCACCAGTGCAGAGCTTGCTCAGGAATGGCAGCAGGCAGGTGTGAGTGCATCTGCACGCACAGTGAGGCAAAGACTTTTGGAGGATGGCCTGGTGTCAAGAAGGTCAGCAAAGAAGCCACTTCTCTCCAGGAAAAACATCAGGGACAGACTGATATTCTGCAAAAGGTACACGGATTGGACTGCTGAGGACTGGGGAAAAGTCATTTTCTCTGATGAATTCCCTTTCCGATTGTTTGGGGCATCCGGAAAACACCTTGTCCGGAGAAGACAAGGTGAGCGCTACCATCAGTCCTGTGTCAAGCCAACAGTAAAGCATCCTGAGACCATTCATGTGTGGGGTTGCTTCTCAGCCAAGGGAGTGGGCTCACTCACAATTTTGCCTAAGAACACAGCCATGAATAAAGAATGGTACCAACACATCCTCCGAGAGCAACTTCTCCCAACCATCCAAGAACAGTTTGGTGACGACCAATGCCTTTTCCAGCATGATGGAGCACCTTGCCATAAGGCAAAAGTGATAACTATGTGGCTCAAGGAACAAAACATCGACATTTTGGGTCCATGGCCAGGAAACTCCCCAGACCTTAATCCCATTGAGAACTTGTGGTCGATCCTCAAGAGACGGGTGGACAAACAAAAGCCCACAAATTCTGACAAACTCCAAGCATTAATTATGCAAGAATGGGCTGCCATCAGTCAGGATGTGGCCCAGAAGTTAATTGACAGCATGCCAGGGCGGATTGCAGAGGTCTTGAAAAAGAAGGGTCAACACTGCAAATATTGACTCTTTGCATAAACTTCATGTAATTGTCAATAAAAGCCTTTGACACTTATGGAATGCTTGTAATTATACTTCAGTATACCATAGTAACATCTGACAAAAATATCTCATAACACTGAAGCAGCAAACTTTGTGAAGACCAATACTTGTGTCATTCTCAAAACCTTTGACCACGACTGTATAGCCTACCTGCAGTCCCTCTCTGATTGCCTCCAGCATGTAGGGGATGATGGAGTAGTTCCAGAGGTCAGTGAACCACACCCTGGAGCCAGCCACGTCCATGGGACATGACAGGAAGAGGCGTGGCCCTGGGGAGGCAAAGGTCAAAAGTCAGATGGATGTTAAATAGTGCCACTGTGCCTTTTCTTTCAATCCTCTTTTGGAAAATGAGCTTATGGCCAGATGAAGTTATGAATATTGAGAATATTGTGACACAAAGCACAATAACATGCAAAAAACACATTATACTCAGACCACAAAATGTGCCTAATGTCATGATTAGTCCACATTCCACCCCATCGGTTTTGTAAATCCAGCTATACGCCTTAAACCCCAAATGAATGGAGAAGATAAGCACGACAAATTTCAAAATTACTTGGTGCTTATCTTTTCCATTCATTTTGGATTGGGGCATATAGCTGATTTATGACGTCATTGTGTTTTCTACCCACCGATGGTAACGTCAGAGGAGCTGTGTGCCTCTAGGAAGTGGTTGAGGTGGTGCCAGACGCGAGGGATCCAGTCGATGATCTTGACCAGCTCCAGGGTGCGCTTACGGCTGCTGATCTCCGTCTCGATCAGTTTCCTCCTCAGGTAGCGACCCAGGAAGCCCTTCACCGGCTCCAAGTGATTGGCACACAGCACCCATCTGATCACATATGCAAACGAGAGAGAGGAGGAGTTAATAGGTTAGTACTCATTCATGAATACAGCCAATAAAGACACTCCATCTTTCCATTCTGAAGGAATGGAGAGAGTGCAATGGATTGCTGCCCAGTCTGTTGCTGCCACCTAGTGATGAATCATGCAAAGTGCATTTCAAATTCAAACATTTTACTGTGTTTCATTTCAGTTACTATTGATCTTTAATTGGTATATATAGTATTATTATGGCTGTTGAGTTAGCCTACCTGAAGTTGTGGTGGAGTTGTAGGTTGGGGGCAGAGGATGTGGCCTGGCTCATAGTACCGATGATGTAGGGGCTGGGGACAGAGAGAACACACAGAAAATCAACACATTTACAATAAACACAATTGCGTGTGTGTGTGTGTGTGTGTGCGCATGTGTGTGCACTCACCAACATTGGTATTTGCAGTTGAACACTCCGTTGAAGATCTCGCCCAGTGAGGAGACGTGGTGCATGTTATCCAGTATGACCACTAGAGGACTCTCTGCCTCTGGTCTGTCACTGCTGCACTGCTCAGACAGGCCTGACAGGTACTGACGCAACTCCTAGAGAGAGAGAGAGAGAGAGAGAGAGAGAGAGAGACAGACAGACAGACAGACAGACAGACAGACAGACAGACAGACAGACAGACAGACAGACAGACAGACAGACAGACAGACAGACAGACAGACAGACAGACAGACAGACAGACAGACAGACAGACAGACAGACAGACAGACAGACAGACAGACAGACAGACAGACAGACAGACAGACAGACAGACAGACAGACAGACAGACAGACAGACAGACAGACAGACAGACAGACAGACAGACAGACAGACAGACAGACAGACAGACAGACAGACAGACAGACAGAGGAGGTTTACACATCAAGTCTTTTTTCAATGCACAAAAACCTTTTGAGTTGCTTTAACATAAGACACTCTTTTGAGTTCTGCCTCCAAGATACATGTCTAATATAACAGAAAAAAAGGCAAATGAATCGTCACATCACACAATGTATCGTCTTGCCAGTTGGTGCCCTATGCTTCGGTGAGGTGCTTCAGGGGCATAGCTACGTACCTTGCTAGACTTGTGGTCCACGTTAAAGGTGACGATGGAATGAGGGGTCAGGGGTCGGCCCTCCTGCAGAAGCAGGTGTCTTGCCAGATGATTAGCCAGGTGTGTTTTACCGGTGCCGCTGGGGCCAGAGAGAATGACACGGCGGTGCTCCCTCAGCAGAGACACGTAGCGCTGCAGCATGGGCTTAGGGATCAGAGTGTCAAACACCAGGCAGTCCACACTCCCACTGCTCACACCTAGAGAGGGAGAGAGAGGCAGAGAGAGGGAGGGAGAGAGAGAGAGAAATTCTTACACAGAGAACACATGTACGCTATACACACCAGATTGTAGGGAGAGATACACACATTTAGAGAAACACACACACTCATACCTTTGAGCCTGATGTTGATGGTGTCGCTGTCTCCAACCAGGTAGCCGCATGGCAGCAGCTCGGGGGTGTGAGCGGTGCTGGAGTTGCTATGGCGATGCACGTCCCCAATGTTGTATCCCTCCACACTGTCACAGGTCAGCCCAACCTGGCTCACTGGGTCCACATGGGTGATGTACTCCTACAATAGCATGAGGGAAAAGGTCAAGGGTTAGGTGATATGCAACTCTACTATGAATTATTTTGTTACTTATTTTGATATTGGAAAGATAAATACAATTAATGAAACCTTTATTCACAAATTAAGTGATTCATTCAATGTGTTTACCTTAAAGAGGCGGCGGACCACCCCATCCAAGACGTCCCACTTGGTTTTACCACTCACACCGATACAGCCAATCAGGAAGTGGCGAGGCCTGACCTCCTGGGAGAGGTCCTCATCCACACTGACCACTATCTTCACGTGTCGTCCCTCTTTCCTCATTACTCCATCTCCCACTGTATCATCCAACAACATGTCTGAGAGGAGAGAGGAAGAGGAGAGTGAGACTCATACATACACCCATCCACAAAAATACACAATCAGGCACACACACTCTCAAAGGCAATCATCCCCAAACACAAATACAGATGTACACACACTTAAAACACATGCTCACACATATACCCAACCATACAGATACCATATCAAAACACGCTGTTCTCACCCAGGCTGGTGGACTCAGTGAGGTTGATGCTGTGCTGGGACAGGCCAGGCCCTGGGGTAGGGGTGTGTGTATGATGAGAGGGCGAGGACGAGATGGAGGCCTGGGAGGGGGCTCTGCTGCCCCCTGTACTCTCCAGCTTCAGACGGTCATTCTCTGCTTTCAATTTCTCTATCTCCCCCTGAGAGAAAACACAGGAAGACATAGCAACAGTCGGTCAACAGAACAGTGTGTGTGTGTGTATGTGTGTGTGTGTGTGTGTGTGTGTGTGTGTGTGTGTGCACGCGCGTATGTTTCACCGTGTGTGTGTGTTACCTGCATGTGGTTCATGGCCTCTCTGAGCTGGTCCAGTTGATGGGCCGAGCTGAGAGCCTCAAGGCGGATGTCTGTCAGCTTCATCTCCTTCTCCCTGAGCTCACTGCGGAGCTGCATCACTGTCTCTGCCTCACCGTCCAGACAGTCCGACAGCCTACACACAGATGCTCATTGATATAACTTGTACATTTTCTCTCTCTCACACACACACACACACACGCATGCACGCACGCACACACACACACACACACACACAAACACCACACCGTATACGTACAGTGAGTTGGAGTGTGAGTTCCTAAACATGTGGCTGGAAGTTGTGGATCCATTGTGTGGGAGTTTGGGGGAGGAGGGTAGGGAGGAGTCTGTCATCTCCTCTATGTCAGAGTGGGACGAGGCAGACTTAGGAGACTTCTTCTTACTGAACGCCTGCTTGAAGGAGCTCCGCAACTGCAGGGGGAGAGAGACAGAGAGGAGAGGAGGGTGAGTGTATGTGTGTGTGAGAGAGAAGTGTGAGGATACACTCCCAAAACAGACGGGGAGCAAGGGAAAGCAGGAGGAAAGCGGAGGAAGGCAGCTGTGAGGGAGTGCCTGAGTAAGTGAGAAATAGATCAAGAAAAGAGAGAAGAAGGGAAAGAGAAGCAAGGGGAAAGGACTAGTGCTATAAGGAGGCCGTGACTTGAGCTTATGCTCTAAACACAAACACTAAGAGGTGTCAGTGTGAATGAGTGTCAGGTGGTTATTGTCTGGTGGTTGTGTGTGGTTACAGACATCCAGTCCACTAACCTCACCTACTGTGTGTGTATAACTGTATAATGCTCTGTAGACTGTAGAGAGAAATAACTACACTGCAGTGAATAGGACTAGAAAAGAGCACCCAAGGCTGTCGTGGAGTCTATCAGTTTCATGTAACGTTCATTTACAGCTAGAATGGTATAGTATGTTTGCTACACGATTACTATGAAATGATTGCATTATAATTGAGCCTTGTATGAAGTTTGTTTCAGAGCAGACTCAAAGTCACATCAGGAAAGGAATCAGGATAAAGAACACAACTGGAGAAGAAACCAGAGGGATGATTGAGGACAGGAGAGGAAGGAGAGGGAGTGTGTTAGTAACCTACAGAGTGCTGGGGTTAGGTTCATGTTAGCTTGAGGTTAAGCTGCCTTTTGCTTTTTTTTGTTTTTCATCCACTCTTACCTCATAGACCTGCCACATGAAGCGATAGCACAGAGGAAGACAGAGAGAGAGAGAGAGAGACACAAAACAGCACAGGTTCAGTGGGGAGTGTGTGAGTGTGTTAGTGGTAGGGACATAGCGTACAGTGGAGGCTGCAGAATGTGGACTGTGGTATGTGGCTGTTCTGCACCGTAAGATACTGAGGCCATTTGCTTCAACCTACACTCGTGTAGACTGATGTCCTTCTAATAGGGGGCTCATTTACAGTCCACTGCCCTTTTTACCATGATACCTCACAGACAGCCCACATACACCCTACATACCTTACCCTACCACATATGGCTTATCCAATCTGCATATTATCAAAGGACCACCTATTGTCTGTGCAAAAAGCATGTGAGAACCATGGGCTCTCTGAGAATAGCTTATTATCAGATCTTAAACATGTAACGTGACTTTCGCTTGCTGAAACTTTATATAGACAGTACACCTTCTCACAAAGTCCTTGGATCGGCCATAAGACTCCTGAACAGCTAATCATGGCTACCCGGACTATTTGCACTGCCCCCCCACCCCATCCTTTTTACGCTGCTGCTACTCTGTTAATTATTTATGCATAGTCACTTTAACTCTACCCACACGTACATACAGTGGGGAAAAAAAGTATTTAGTCAGCCACCAATTGTGCAAGTTCTCCCACTTAAAAAGATGAGAGAGGCCTGTAATTTTCATCATAGGTACACGTCAACTATGACAGACAAATTGAGAAAAAAAATCCAGAAAATCACATTGTAGGATTTTTAATGAATTTATTTTCAAATTATGGTGGAAAATAAGTATTTGGTCACCTACAAACAAGCAAGATTTCTGGCTCTCACAGACCTGTAACTTCTTCTTTAAGAGGCTCCTCTGTCCTCCACTCGTTACCTGTATTAATGGCACCTGTTTGAACTTGTTATCAGTATAAAAGACACCTGTCCACAACCTCAAACAGTCACACTCCAAACTCCACTATGGCCAAGACCAAAGAGCTGTCAAAGGACACCAGAAACAAAATTGTAGACCTGCACCAGGCTGGGAAGACTGAATCTGCAATAGGTAAGCAGCTTGGTTTGAAGAAATCAACTGTGGGAGCAATTATTAGGAAATGGAAGACATACAAGACCACTGATAATCTCCCTCGATCTGGGGCTCCACGCAAGATCTCACCCCAAGGGGTCAAAATGATCACAAGAACGGTGAGCGAAAATCCCAGAACCACACGGGGGGACCTAGTGAATGACCTGCAGAGAGCTGGGACCAAAGTAACAAAGCCTACCATCAGTAACACACTACGCCGCCAGGAACTCAAATCCTGCAGTGCCAGATGTGTCCCCCTGCTTAAGCCAGTACATGTCCAGGCCCGTCTGAAGTTTGCTAGAGTGCATTTGGATGATCCAGAAGAGGATTGGGAGAATGTCATATGGTCAGATGAAACCAAAATATAACTTTTTGGTTAAAACTCAACTCGTCGTGTTTGGAGGACAAAGAATGCTGAGTTGCATCCAAAGAACACCATACCTACTGTGAAGCATGGGGGTGGAAAAATCATGCTTTGGGGCTGTTTTTCTGCAAAGGGACCAGGACGACTGATCCGTGTAAAGGAAAGAATGAATGGGGCCATGTATCGTGAGATTTTAAGTGAAAACCTCCTTCCATCAGCAAGGGCATTGAAGATGAAACGTGGCTGGGTCTTTCAGCATGACAATGATCCCAAACACACCGCCCGGGCAACGAAGGAGTGGCTTCGTAAGAAGCATTTCAAGGTCCTGGAGTGGCCTAGCCAGTCTCCAGATCTCAACCCCATAAAAAATCTTTGGAGGGAGTTGAAAGTCCGTGTTGCCCAGCGACAGCCCCAAAACATCACTGCTCTAGAGGAGATCTGCATGGAGGAATGGGCCAAAATACCAGCAACAGTGTGTGAAAACCTTGTGAAGACTTACAGAAAACGTTTGACCTGTGTCATTGCCAACAAAGGGTATATAACAAAGTATTGAGACACTTTTGTTATTGACCAAATACTTATTTTCCACCATAATTTGCAAATAAATTCATAAAAAATCCTACAATGTGATTTTCTGGATTTTTTTCCCTCATTTTGTCTGTCATAGTTGACGTGTACCTATGATGAAAATTACAGGCCTCTCTCATCTTTTTAAGTGGGAGAACTTGCACAATTGGTGGCTGACTAAATACTTTTTTCCCCCACTGTATTACTTCAACTATCTCAACTAGCCGGTGCCCCCGCACATTGACTCTGCACCGGTACCCCCCTGTATATATAGCCTCCCTACTGTTATTTTATTTTAATTCTGCTCTTTTTTTCTCAACACTTTTTTTGATAAATGCACTGTTGGTTAAGGGCTGTAAGTAAGCATTTCACTGTAATGTCTGCACCTGTTGTATTCGGCACATGTGACCAATAACATTTGATTTGATTTGATTTGATTTGAGTATTCTATGATAAATCTATAGAGCTACAAATATAGACATTCAAAGCTAAAGCCAGCTTATACAGGGTCACTTCAATGTTATTATATCTATGGGCCAGAGGATAGGAACACAAATCACTAGGGTCTAGACAGGTTCAATAGCAGCCAATACCATAAAGCAATTAGAGTGGGGCTCAATTCCATTTCAAATCCTGTTGGAAACCAAATGCAATACAATTCCTGAAATGCTATTGGAATTGAGCCCAAGTCTGGAGGATCAACTAGGAGATAGATTTGCTACAGACACTACAGCAGTGAAACACCGGGTATGACAGCTTATCAAGTTACTGTAGATGTAGGCAACAAAATAGAGTTCAATAGTATCTTCAGAGAGTCTCAAGCGTAGCTGTTTCCATCTAGCATCTCTGAAGCGGTACACATACAATTACTTGACACGAAAGCTTTCAGGTTGATCACTATTTTGTTGCCTACAGATATCAACATAAAGGCACACAGTCTAAAAGCACAAATAGGATGCATACATCATCATCTTCAACATGTCCTCCTGTGCAAGACACAATCTGTCAGCAACAAGGAGCAAGAGGGAACACAACAAGAAATGGAACAACGTTAACTTCCTGTATCAACAGGAAATTGAAAATATTAGAATATGTTTCACAAAACCTCTACAACTTGTAGATCTAGGTAACATACCAAATTACACACTATTCTCTATACAGTACACTACTTTTGAACAGTAACGGAGTCTACAAGAAAAGCTAATTGCATAGCATTCACCTTGGCCCCTGTGCAAGATGCCTGAGAAAGAGACCCCAGAGTGTGAGTTACAAACACATAAATACACAAATACATACAGTACCAGTCAAAAGTTTGGACAAGAGTGTGCAATGCTGTCATCAAGGCAAAGGCTGGCAATTTGAAGAATCTCAAATATAAAATATATTTTGATTTGTTCAGCACTTTTTTGGTTACTACATGATTCCATATGTGTTATTTAATAGTTTTGATGTCTTCACTATTATTCTACAATGTAAACATTTGTAAAAAAACTTGAATGAGTAGGTGTGTCCAAACTTTTGACCGGTAGTGTATATAGAGAGATGAAACAAGTGAGACAGAGACAAACCTACATACCAGTTGTTAGATTTAATTTGGAGTAAGATATGCTTGTGTGTATTGTAGGTTGTGTGTGTTAGTGAGTGATCATGATCGTACTCAGTTCCAGTGTGTGTGTGTGTGTGTGTGTGTGTGCGTGCGTGCGTAATATGTATGTGTGAGTGTGCGCTTGTATGCGTGTGCATGTCTACGAATGTACATACCCAGTTCTTCTTGTTCTTCTTCTTGTTCTTAGCGTCGGCGTCCATGTTGGATCCCACACTGGAGTGGCTGGTTGCACTGGCAATGCTGCTGACGCTGTCTGACGAGTGCTGTCTCCTCATCCGTAGGTCTGGCTGCTGCTGCTGCTGGGGGCTGCCATTACTACCACCACCACCTGAGAAAGAACCTGAGAAAGACGGGTTGAGAGACAGAAAAGAGAGAGAGAGAGAGATAGAGATAGAGAGAGCGAGAGAGAGATACTTTTTTTAAAGACTCAGAAATAATACAGTATCACATCATTGTGGGAAGTCTATAACTTCACCTTTTCCCTTGCCAGGTGTAAGCTTCAAGGTACAGTCAGCGATATGAAATCGCCTCCAAGTGATTTTCATTTTGGAAATCTGTTCCAAACTATTCCCACGTCTAACAGAGTGATATAGTGATCGTATTCAAACGTAAGCTAGGTTTGAAAATATTATGTTTTAGTCAAATATTATATTACGATCAATTACAGTCTACAAATTATTTGTAATTATGTTCCGGCCCCCTGACCCTCTGCTCAAGAAAGAATCGGCCTGAGGCTGAACGTAGTTGATGATTCCTGGCATAGTGGGTCAATTTCCGCAACAACTAAGAGCGTTGAAGTACAAGGCTAAACTTCTCAGCTGTTTTGGTCCCGTAGAAGTCTTGCATCTCGCTCATCATAATACGCAAATGTATGTGGACACCTGCTCGTCGAACATCTCATCCCAAAATCATGGGCATTAATATGGAGTTGGTCCCCCCTTTGCTGCTATAACAGCCTCCACTCTTCTGGGAAGGCTTTCCACTAGATTTTGGAAAATTGCTGCGGGGACTTGCTTCCATTCGGCCACAAGAGCATTAGTGAGGTCGGCACTGATGTTGGGCGATTAGTAGTAGCGGAAAAAGTACCCAATTGTCATACTTGAGTAAAAGCAAAGATACCTTAATAGAAAATGACTCAACTAAAACTAAAATACTACTTGAGTAAAAGTCTAAAAGTATTTGGTTTTAAATATACTTAAGTATCAAAAGTAAATGTAATTGCTAAAATATACTTAAGTATCATTTCAAATACCTTATATGAAGCAAACCAGATGCCGCCATTTTTTTTATTTAAGGAAAGCCAGGGGCACACTCCAACACTCAGACATAATTTACAAACAAAGCATGTGTGTTTAGTGAGTCCGCCAGATCAGAGGCAGTAGGGATGACCAGGGATGTTATCTTGATAAGTGCGTGAATTTGACCCTTTTCCTGTCCTGCTAAGCATTCAAAATGTAACGAGTACTTTTGGGTGTCAGGGAAAATGTATGAAGTAAAAAATAAATTATTTTCTTTAAGAATGTAGTGAAGTAAAGGTAAAAGTTGTCAAAAATATAAATAGTAAAGTAAAGTACATATACCCCAAAAAACTACTTAAGTAGTACTTTACAGTATTTTTACTTTAGTATTTACACCACTGGCGATTAGGCCTTGCTCGCAGTTAGCGTTCCAATTCATCCCAAAAGGTGTTAGATGGGGTTGATGTCAGGGCTCTGTGCAGGCCAGTCAAGTTCTTCCACACCGATCTCGACAAACCATTTCTGTATGTACCTCGCTTTATGCACGGGGGCATTGTCATGGTGAAACAGGAAAGGGCCTTCCCAAAACTGTTGCCACAAAGTTGGAAGCACAGAATCGTCTACAATGTCATTGTATGCTGTAGCGTTAAGATTTCCCTTCACTGGAAGTAAGGGAACTAGTCCAAACCATGAAAAACAGCCCCAGACCATTATTCCTCCTCCACCAAACTTTACAGTTGGCACTATGCATTCAGGCAGGTAGTGTTCTCCTGGCATCCGCCAAACCCAGATTCGTCTGTCGGACTGCCAGATGATGAAGCGTGATTCATCACTCCAGAGAACCCGTTTCCACTGCTCCAGAGCCCAATGGCAGCGAGCTTTAACCACTCCAGCCGACGCTTGGTATTCAGCATGGGGATCTTAGGCTTGTGTGCGGCTGCTCGGCCATGGAAACCCATTTCATTAAGCTCCCGATGAACAGTTCTTGTGCTGACATTGCTTCCAGAGGCAGTTTGGAACTCGGTAGTGAGTATTGCAACCGAGGACAGACGATTTCTACGCACTACGCGCTTCAGCACTCGACGGTCCCGTTCTGTGAGCTTGTGTGGCCTACCACTTCGCTGTTGAGCCGTTGTTGCTCCTAGACATTTCCACTTCTTAATAACAACACTTACGGTTAACCGGGGAAGCTTTAGCAGGGCAGCAAGTTTACGAACTGACTTGTTGGAAAGGTGGCATCCTATGACGTTGCCACGTTGAAAGACACTGAGCTCTTCAGTACAGACCATTCTACTGCCAATGTTTGTCTATGTAGATTGCATGGCTGTCTGCTCCATTTTATACACCTGTCAGCAACGGGTGTGGCTGAAATAGCCGAATCCATTAATTTGAAGGGGTGTCCACATACCTTTGTATATATAGTGTATCTGCGGTGCTGCTCGTGGAAACGTAATTTTTCTGAGTCCACTGTACCTTTAAGGTACTGTTAGAGGTTGTTGGAGTTATTGCTATGGTTGTGGTTCGGTTCTCCTTACCTGTCCTATTCTGTTTGCAGGTGAGTTCAGGTGTGTTGATGACTCCGTTGATGGCGGCCTGGGCCACGTTGTTCTGTTTCTTCAGCAGCTCAATGTTCTTCCTCAGCTCGTTCAGCTCACAGTCCTGCAGGGAACATTTTGGGTGTCAGAGAAAATGTATGAAGTAAAAAGTAAATTATTTTCTTTAAGAATGTAGTGAAGTAAAGGTAAAAGTTGTCAAAAATATAAATAGTAAAGTAAAGTCCATATACCCCAAAAAACTACTTAAGTAGTACTTTACAGTATTTTTACTTTAGTATTTACACCACTGGCGATTAGGCCTTGCTCGCTGTTAGCGTTCCAATTCATCCCAAAAGGTGTTAGATGGGGTTGATGTCAGGGCTCTGTGCAGGCCAGTCAAGTTCTTCCACACCGATATACATTTAGAATATTACAACAACATGCAAATAACATTCACATATCTAAAATTCATATACATATATATATCGTATTTTCATATTTTGGTTTTCATTGGCCGAGATGAACATAATTCAATTGTGCCTTAAATTATGTCATGTTATGCTATGTCATGCCTCACCTTGTGCTCAGCGGTCATAGTGAGACTCTTCAGTCTGATGGTCATGTTACCCAGGCTCTGTTCAAACGCTGCCACCAGGTGAGCCTGCACAGGGAAATAACACAGGTTAGAATATGTCAAACTATACTTCTACATATAGGTTCCAAGAGGTTATATTATAGTTCAACTTAGTTTGGACGGCCAAAAATCCTTCAGTAGCGGTTATTGTCAAAGCATGAGAGTGATGAGAGCAACAGTAGCTGTACTCCCAGATGACCTGCTCCAAGGACAGAACTAGTAAAAGATAAGACAAGAGCAACTGCCAGGAATCCAAGCCAAGTTACCGAATAACAACAGTTACTTCATCTCAAAGCCAACAGCTAATTTAGTGCATCGATTAGCCTACATTCCAATTAAAAACTAGAAGTCAAAGCAAAAAGCGAAAAACAGCAAATGCTACATATCATAATAACCAACTCTGTTAGTCTCACAACTTCTAATGTTTCAAAAGGCGGCACCAAAAATCCTCTAAATCTGGCTTAAATCCTCTCACACCTCTCTGATAGATGTGTCCACACTAGAGCTTTGGTCGACGGGGTCTCCCAGGCTCCCTCTGAGGGGCTGAACCGGATGGCTACTCCTCCTGGAAGGGTAGTGGTTTAGGGGGAGCCAGATGCCCTCTGTGCCCGGTCTGGGGTATGGTCTGCTGGACGTCATGGCTAGCGAGGTTGGATGCTAACAATGCTAAAGCTACAGCATTGACACTGTGGCTCTTGAGTACCTCTTTTCCCCTACACACACACTAACTGTGTATATTCTCTCCAGTGTCTAAGAGCTAAGACAGAGTGTCTGGGTGGGTGGATGGGTGGAGAGAGAGAGCGTGGAGGGTTGAAGGGGAATGCGAGGGACGGAGAGACAGTGAGGAGACAGAGAGAGGTGGTATCTGTTTGATGATAGACTCCTCCTAATTGTGATAAAAAGAGACAGACAAGGTAGAGCCAGAGACCTTGAACAACTATGAGTTGAGATACGGCACCAAAACATAGAATACAAGACTGGCTTTGAGCAGTGTGAGAAAAGCTCTCATTGAACGTATACTGACGGTTAACACAGCCACAATGGCCTCGCCTGAAACCCAAACACGACATCACTCAGGTAAATTTTATACCACAACCACACACAGTACCAAACCCAAATAATCATAATCTACTACAAATAATAATCTAGCTCAGGGTTTCTTAAACTATGGGTCGGGACCCAAAGTGGGCCCTGGGTATTTTAGAGGTGAGTTATGAGAATACATCTATACTCACACAATTTATGCTTAATTTGGGTCAATGGAGGACGATTTGGGTCAGGGAAGGACGGTCAAATTCCTCATTTGGGTCTTGAGTGTAAGAAACCCTGATCTAGCTTGTACAAATAATAATCTGCATCAGTTAAAAGCCCGGTAACCATATAGACACTCAAAGCCACACAGTATCAAAACCAAACACAACCGAAACATTACATAATTCCTACCCAATAAACAGACAAACAGATCCAAGCATGCTTGAGAGCCAAACCTTTTAGATCTTAATGAATAAGATTATATGAACCGGGGGGGTCCTGATCCTAGATCAACAATCCTACTCTGAGACGCTTGATACACCCTTTTGACCACCAAACCAAAGTTATAATTCACTACAATGGTGAAATAGTAGACTACTGTGTGACAACCTTCATCACCTAAGAATGTTTAATCTCCTCTGTCTAGGATGCTCTGCGTACTTAACCCCTGCACTACGCGCTGTCCAATAAAAACGTAGGTACACCTCTGAACACGCAGGGAGGTGGTTGGTGTACTAGCGTGTAGCAGACGTGTCGACTGACACACGATTCAAGTCACGGAGCTGCTCTCATAACGTGAGGGGCTTTGCAGCCAGATATGTGTCTTTGCCTTGAGGGTGTGTTCTCATTACTCATACAAGCACCCATCTGTCTGTCGGGGAACAAATCAAATATATGAACAAAGTCTACCCAACCCAACTGGGGAAGGGTAACAACATTTATTTGCAGCATTGAAGGTCCCCAAGAACATAGTGACCTCCATCATTCTTCAATAGAAGACGTTTGGAACCACCAAGACTCTTCCTAGAGCTGGCCGCCCAGCCAAATTGAGCAATCGGGGGAGAAGGGCCTTGGTCAGGGAGGTGACCAAGATCCCGATGGTCACTCTGACAGAGCTCTAGAGTTCCTCTATGGAGATGGGAGAACCTTCCAGAAGGACAACCATCTCTGCAGCACTCCACCAATCAGGCCTTTATGGTAGAGTAGCCAGACGGAAGCCACTCCTCAGTAAAAGGCACATGACAGCCCGCTTGGAGTTGGCCAAAAGGCACCTAAAGGACTCTCAGACCATGAGAAACAAGATTCTCTGGTCTGATGAAACCAAGATTGAACTCTTTGGCCTGAATGCCAAGCGTCACGTCTGGAGGAAACCTGGCACCATCCCTACAGTTGAAGCATGGTGGTGGCAGCATCATGCTGTGGGGAGGTTGTTCAGCTTCAGGGACTGGGAGACTAGTCAGGATAAGTCAGGGAAAAGATTACCGGAGCAAAGCACATAGCGATCCTTGATGAAAACCTACTCCAGAGCGCTCAGGACCTCAGACTGGGGTGAAGGTTCACCTTCCAACAGGACAACGACACTAAGCACACAGCCAAGATAATGCAGGAGTGGCTTCGGGACAGGTCTATGAATGTCCTTGAGTGGCCCAGCCAGAGCCCGGACTTGAACCCGATGGAACATCTCTGGAGAGACCTGAAAATAGCTGTGCAGCAACGCTCCCCATCCAGAGGAATGGAATAAACTCCCCAAATACAGTTGTGCCAAACTTGTAGTGTCATACCCAAGAAGACTCGAGGCTGTAATCGCTGCCAAACCTGTTTTTGGTTTGTCATTATGGGGTATTGTGTGTAGATTGATGAGGGAAAAAAACAATTTAATCAATTTTAGAATAAGGCTGTAATGCAACAAAATGTGGAAAAAGTGAAGGGGTCTGAATACTTTCCGAATGCACTGTATGTGTGTGTGCAAGAAATTGTTTCTGTGTGTTTGGGACTATGTGTATCTGAGAGGCAGAGTGTGTGTGTGTGTGTCTGTCAGCACATGAGTTCCTGTATGTGTTTCTGCTTGAGTGTGTGTGTACTAGGGCTGTGGCGGTCATTACATTCTGTCAGATGGTAACGGTCATGTAAATGTCTGCCGGTCTCAAGGTAATTGATCGTTAATTAACAAACACATTTAGCATCTCCAGGCCCCGACGCATACAAGCCGCTGATGGGTGCCTTTAGAACATCTAAGCTTTTAAAAAGTATAATAAATCTATTTAATATACATAATTTATTTTAGGCAGATCTAAAGAAACATTATGATATGAAGAAAATGTATTTCAGAAGAACAGAATAGTATATTCTGAGTCGTCCTACTGTATGTTATCTGGCTATGCGCAATGTCAATGGAAGCCTAGGCTGTAGGCTAGTTCATTTAGCAGACAAGATATGCTTATAAATTCTGTGCCATTATTTTATATTTTATGATTTTATAGTAAAAAGAATATAATTGAACTTAGCGGAATAAAATAGAAAGGATATTTTTCTCATTCCCATGCGAGCATATGAGCTATGTTGAGAGTAAAAGTGATCCTTTGAAATAGGTCCTATAAGCTCGATTTAGAATTATTTGTGAATGATACAAACCTTAGAATGTCTTAGAAATGAAAGCATATTGTATACGGGCTGCATTTTGCTGCTATATTGATGATTTGGAAAAAGTCACAAAAACAGCTTGCACTCTGTTCCTTGCCTCACGCTGTTCTCACATCAATGTCACGCCCTGGCTCTGGGGACTATGTTATGTTGAGCCAGGGTGTGTAATTCTATGTTTGATTTTCTATGTTGGGCTGAGTGACTCCCAATCAGAGGCAACGAGTGTCAGCTGGGTGTCTCTGATTGGGAGCCATATTTAACTGTCTGTCTTTCACTTTGTGTTGGTGGTTTCTTGTTCATTTCGGTTTGTGTTAAACTGTAGACGTCACGTTATCGTTTATTGTTTTGATCGTGTGATCAGTAATAAAAGGATATGTTCACCTTCAACGCTGCGCCTTGGTCCTCATCTCTAACCAACGATCGTGACAATCAAGTGATAATATTCTCACTATTCTCAATGTAATCTTGTCTTTACTAATATGTGAAATTATTTTTGATTTAGAATAGGCTATTATCAAATAGGCAGGAACAAGGGCAGGGGAAAAAATACATGTCATCCTTACGTACTCGAATTGTGAATGGAGGCTGCGCTTTCCCACAGTTTCAATCATGCTGGGTAGGCTACTCCGGTTTTACATCAGAGAAAGGTGCTTAATATTAGCAGCTGAAAAATAAATATAGTAGCAGTAGAAAGCTGTGATCATCCTATTTTTAGAGCTAACCATCATATTATGTAGCTAAAGGTAATGTGGCAGCCTATTAATTATGAAAATATAAAAAATACCCTATTACTAGGCTATTCAAAATCAAATACAAATGCACTATAATTGTAGGGTAACTATACTCTGTAAGCAACCCTGCACAATCAATCAATGAACCAACAGCATCGCCTAGGCCTACACATTCTCTCCCAGACTCATGGATATAAAGTTTGGAGCATAGCATAAGGTAACCAGTCCATCCAGTGTGCGTAATAACACAGTCCACCCTCAAAGGAGATTACTAGAGTTTGTATAATTTTGGAGTAGACCAATTATGTACCAAAGACATCTAAAAAATGTTTTAAAATTATAATTTAAAAAACAGTGTTTCTGCCGTGTGTAATATGTGGTAGGCTATTTATTAGGCTATGTGTTCTACATGCGACATCTTAAATGCGTTGAAATAATCATCTTAGAAAGAGCTGTCAATTTCGTTGTGTTTGGCTTTGAAACAAGATCCACAACAACCATGTTTTCAACTCAGTTTCAACCTGTTGTTGAACTTCTTTCCTAAAATTGATCTATCACAGTGAGGTCAAACAATATCGCCTAACGGTGACTTTGAAAAGCATAATACTGTTTTGATGATAAGTGATTTTCGATTGCATTTGCATTGATGTCAGAGTGATTAGAGGGACAATAGAGCTGTGGTCATGATTCATGACTGCCGGTGTGGTGGTAGTCACCGCAACAGCCCTAGTGTTTACACTAGTTTCTGTATGTTTGTGTAGGCATATGTTTCTACATCTGTGTGTGTAGCTAGGTTTCCCTCCTGTTGTACTTACATTAGCACTCAGCTGTGTTGTCAGGGCAGAGACTTTTTCCTGGGAGGTGTCCAGCTCTCTACGCAGCTTACGGATCTAAAAATAAAAACACACACATCAACCATCCAGACGCACCACCAAAACACACCATCACCAAAACACACCAAAACAGGCTGAGAATGTTTGACAGACTGAGAAAGTTTTGTAGGTGTGACAATACAAGGGAAAACTCCCTGATCTACCCTCTGATAGAAAGGGGTTAGGGAAAGGAAGCATCATGTCATGGCTTCATAAAGGAGCACACAGGTGTACACAGGTGTCTGGAACAAGGGCTTGTTGTCACATGGTCACCCACAACACAGACATGTGTAACTAGATACAATACTGAATACGCCCCCATGTTCCAACATGTCATATGAATAGAGAAGAATAAGAGAGAGAGAGGAGGCCACCCGAGTGGCACAGCGGTCTAAGGCACCGCATTGCAGTGCTAGAGGCGTCACTACAGACCCGGGTTCGATCCCGGGCTGTATCACAACCAGCCGTGATCGGGAGTGCCATAGGGCGGCGCACAATTGGCCCAGCGTCGTCCGGGTTAGGGGAGGGTTTGGCCGGGGGGGCTTTACTTGGCTCATCGCGCTCTAGCGTCTCCTTGTGGCGGGCCGGGCGCCTGCAGCCTGACCTCGGTCAAAGGTGAACGGTGTTTCCTCCGACACATTGGTGCGGCTGGCTTATGGGTTAAGCGGGCGGGTGTTAAGAAGCGCGGTTTGGCGGGTCATGTTTCGGAGGACGCATGACTCGACCTGGGGAGTTGCAGCGATGTGACAAGATCGAAAAAGGGGGTAAAATACAGAACAAAATTTTTAAAAATAAATATAAGAGAGAGAGAGAGAGAGAGAGAGAGAGAGAGAGAGAGAGAGAGAGAGAGAGAGAGAGAGAGAGAGAGAGAGAGAGAGAGATAAACCAACAAGAAAGAGAGATGGTAGAAAGAGTGCATTTCTTTACAAAGAAGGTGAAAGTCTTACCTCTGACTGGGATTTCTCTTCAGTCTGTGAAAACAAAAAGAGAATGATTAGATTATCTATTGATTGAAAGAAAGAAAGCAGTGTTATTCAAGCCTGAAAGGGAGAGAGGAGGGAGGGTTGACAGTTGATATACTTCTACAGCACCTGGGGCTAGCAGACTACACCAGACTACACCAGCCCAGCATGGCTTCAGAACACTGTCTTCAGGCTCTGTATATTTTCTCTAGTTCAAACTCCCTGATGATTTTGTAGTTACAGAGACATGGTGATTAGAGATGTCTGGTGTAATGGGTCTGGAAAGCAGATATCTATGCTCCTGAAGGCGTTTAGAGTGTGTTGGTGGGAGGAGGCAGAGTGTGTGTGTGTGTCTCTCTGCTGAGAGGTATTGTCTCCCTAGACTCCACTCTGAACAATGGTAACACAGGAGAGCTTGGGAAACCACATACACACAAGCACACATACATGGCCTCACGCCCACACACATTTGCACGCATACAGTATAAACTGTATACACACACAATGGCACAGGCATACATGCACGTAAACCCCGTACACACAGACCAACCCATCACAAACAGTATAAGACACAATACCCCCCTTTACAGGTATAGGTAAAAGTCTCCACACTGAGAGCCAGTCTGTACATTTACAAACCAAAACACCATTCTACCCTATTCTGCTCCTACATATCTCGGTATTGTCCACCTGTGATTTGTGTGCAGCGTGTGGGCGGTTGCTAGGCAGGCCCTGATTTCAACCCAAATAAAGGAACTAGTAGTTGCCGTGTTATTGTGACATAACAAACTTCTATTAGTAATGTTTTTTCCCCTGGTCCCGCCTGTCTGTCTGGCGCTGTAATGTGTTAAGAACTGCTCTAACAGGTTTGCTTGTTAGAGCTAATCATGGTGTGTGTGTGTGTTTGTGTGTACATGTCTTCCTACTTTATCAGGATCAGAATGTCCTGACAAGTCACCAGAATGTTCTGACAAAGTAGGAAAACAATAACACATTTTTTCCATGTACTGAATTTGTTAAAATGCTATTTTAGGCTTAAGGGTTAGGTTTAGTGTTAAGGTTAGGGTTAGGGTTAGGAGTTAGGGTTAGGGGTTAGGGTTAAGGTTAGATTAAGCGTTAGGTTTAGGGTTAGGGAAAATATGATTTCTTTATTGTTAAAAAAATGTACTCCCAAAAAATTCCTGAAAATTCACAAAAATAAAGCTGTGTGTGTGTGTGTGTGTGTGTGTGTGTGTGGGTGTGTGTGTGTGCTTTGTTCCACTCTCGTGCACCTGAAGAAGTGTGAGGGGGCGGTGACAAAGTATAACCTGTCAACACAGCGTCTACACACACACAAACAGATCTGTCATTCACAGTTGCCTCCTAGACACTGATCTAAGATCAGTTTTGCATTTCCACCCTAATGGTTAAGGTTAGGGTTGAAGCGTAAATCAGAGGCAAAACCAAACAATCTAAGACACACAAACAGACCTGTCCCTCATATTCATCCCAGACAAAACAAAACTGACAGAAGAAGATCTTTCTCTCGCTGTGCCCCAAGTCAATACCAGTTGATCCAAAACACATGATGGAACTTCAATTGCTATAGAATTATCATCCTTTCCACTGAATCATCATTATCTTCATGACAAAAATAATCTCAAAATGGTTGTTGAAAAGAAACAAATCCCCAATCTGTCTGAATCTGAATTCCAATATTCAAATTGGAATATTCCTGAGTGCAATCCTCCTCTCCTCTTCCTCCATCCCATCCCTACCGTGCGTATGTCCCAAGCTGTGACCGTTCCTGTCATGGATAAAGTGGCCATCATCTTGACAGATTCTGTAACTCCTCTCTTCTTTTCTCTTTTTCCCTCCTTTTATAAATCTCTCTCTCTCTCTCTTCTGAGTTATCTGCCACAGATCTGCTCTGTAGTTCCAACTTGTCTGAGAGCTCAGACACTCTCTTTTCCTTTCTTTCTCTCTCTTTCTTCACACAGACCTGCCTCTACACCTGCTTCCAGGAGTGTACCTATTGATGGGTAGGGGAGGGGCCACCCTAATAGAAAAACCATTTACTGATTGGCTGGGTTGTGTGTGGGCGTGACTGGCCGGATCTGAGTAAGAGCAGCTACGCCTCTATTTCAGGAAAAAAATATAAAAGTTGCCCCTAGGCACAGATCTAGGATCAGCTTACCATAGCCAAATCCTAACATTAACCATTAGAAAGAGAAACACAAAACTGACATTAGATCAGTGCCAAGCAGAAACTCTATCCTACTCCTCTCTCATATAAAGGACTCTGGTGACTTTCTATCTTTAAAAACTGATTTAAGATAAGCTATCCGATCATCAACATAAATGCATTAGACCAACCTGGCTTGGTTAGTGAAGTTGCTGATGGATACAGTGGGGAGAACAAGTATCTGATACATTGCCGATTTTGCAGGTTTTCCTACTTACAAAGCATGTAGAGGTCTGTAATTTTTATCATAGGTACACTTCAACTGTGAGAGACGGAATCTAAAACAAAAATCCAGAAAATCACATTGTATGATTTTTACATTTTACAATTTTAAAGTAATTAATTTGCATTTTATTGCATGACATAAGTATTTGATACATCAGAAAAGCAGAACTTAATATTTGGTACAGAAACCTCTGGAGAAGGTCTGTATGGAGGAGTGGGCCAAAATCCCTGCTGCAGTGTGTGCAAACCTGGTCAAGACCTACAGGAAACGTATGATCTCTGTAATTGCAAACAAAGGTTTCTGTACCAAATATTAAGTTCTGCTTTTCTGATGTATCAAATACTTATGTCATGCAATAAAATGCAAATTATTTACTTAAAAATCATACAATGTGATTTTCTGGATTTTTAGATTCCGTCTCTCACAGTTGAAGTGTACCTATGATAAAAATTACAGACCTCTACATGCTTTGTAAGTAGGAAAACCTGCAAAATCGGCAGTGTACAAATACTTGTTCTCCCCACTGTATTTCTGAGTGGGGTCTTTATATGTGGCATTAATGTGGTATTAAACATTGACTACTACAACTCATTAATAAACATATACAGTACATATCAATAAACATATAGCTACATATACAGTAAAGCAGTGGAGCAGTGGCAGCTCTACAATTAGGGCATTAGGAGCTATATTTAATCTATGAAAATATAAAAAAATATACAATATTTGTACTCACCGTAGAGTAGATAGAGGAGGTACTGGAGACCAGAGACAGGGAGGAGCCGTGAACTGCAGAGACAAAGCCACAGGACATAGAGGGATGAGGCCTCAGTCCTGTACATAACAACACACACTACATCAGGTGCTCTAGTAAACACACACACTAACACTAGCACGCACGTTTGTGACCAAACGAAGGACAAATATGAAAGATCTCTAATCTAGAAAAACTACTGCACACCATAATACATTTGTGCCATCCCCTTACAAAATCAGAGCCCCGACAATCTCCCTAAGATGCAAATCCCTTCTTTCACCACCCAC
>NC_139991.1:19846358-19903032 GCF_964263955.1 Coregonus lavaretus | reverse complement strand
GTATTTGTGTGTATGCATGCATGTCTACACACACACAGGAAAGGACAGCATACAGACTACAGAGAGAGGAGGAGATGATGAGAGCAGCAGTGAATCCTCTATTCCCCCAGTGGCCGTCTCTTCTTAGAACTGCCATAGTGTCTTATGAGGACCATGTGTCTTAGCAGGATTATGGTGCTTATGAGGCCCCAGGAAGCTTAAAGACAACGCTGAGCTTATTTCCAATGAGACATGGCTGGTTTTATCCTCCAGCCTCTATCTCTGTCTCTCTCTCCCCCCAAAGCTTTTCCCAGGTTAACACACACAAGCACGCTCGCTCGCACACACACACACACACACACTCACACCAACTGAGAGTAAACAGATCCCTCTCTCTCATTCTCTGTAGTTCTCTCTCAGACTAGATTTGTCCCTCTGAAAAGAAGTGCACTTGTTTTCTTGGCCTTGGTGATGGGAAGAAAGGCTAAAGCCTGCATGTGTTATATTGGCATTGAACAAAACTAGTTTATGGGAGAAACAAAAAATAAGCCAGGAAGATAATTGGGCTACAAAAGAAAGCAGGGATAGAGGTGGAGATACAGGGAGGGAATTGAGTAAAAAACATTAAAAGAAAGAGAGAAAGAGTAATGTTGAGATAAAATAGTAAGAGAAAGTGGACAGATTTGAAGGTTTATGTATCCATCTAAGGATTGAAGATTTTATCATGAGTAATCATCTCTCTTTCTTGTCGCTTCCCTCACTCCCTCCTTCTTCTCTCTTTACTCACCCTCCTCAAAGCCATCTCTGAAGGAACCAGAGCGGCTCATGGTGCGAGTCTTCTCGTCCAATGACACGCAGGAGTTCCTCAGGCGGGTGTCACCACAGGGTTCAAAGGTGATGTCCTGATTGATCAGACTATTGTTCCGGAGGCTGGCCAGGTTTATCTGAGCAGCTGTGGTGGGGCTGCCCGCTGCAAGGGACACAACTATACAGGTCATTTGATATACAGACCCCTTTACTTTTTCCACATTTTGTTAGGTTACAGCCTTATTCTAAAATGTATTAAATTGTTTTCCCCACTCATCAATCTACACACAATACCCCATAATGACAAAGCAAAAACAGGTTTTAAGAATTTTTTGCAAATAAAAAAATATGACAGAAATATGACATTTACGCAAGTATTCAGACCCTTTACTCAGTAATTTGTTGAGTGCAGCCTTGAGTCTTCTTGGTATGACGCTACAAGCCTGGCACACCTGTATTTGGGGAGTTCCTCCCATTATTTTCTGCAGATCCTCTCAAGCTCTGTCAGGTTGGATAGGGAGCGTTGCTACACAGCTATTTTCAGGTCTCTACAGAGATGTTAGTTCGGGTTCAAGTCCGGGCTCTGGCTGGGCCACTCAAGGACATTCAGAGATTTGTCCCGAAGCCACCCCTGCGTTGTCTTGGCTGAGTGCTTAGGGTCATTGTCCTGTTGGAAGGTGAACCTTCGCCCCCAGTCTGAGGTCCTGAGCGCTCTGGAGCAGGTTTTCATCAAGGATCGCTCTGTACATTGCTCCGTTCATCTTTGCCTCGATCCTGACTAGTCTCCCAGTCCCTGCTGCTGAAAAACACCCCCACAGCATGATGCTGCCACCACCATGCTTCACCGTAGGGATGGTGCCAGGTTTCCTCCAGACGTGACGCTTGGCATTCAGGCCAAATAGTTGAATCTGGGTTTCATCAGACCAGAGAATCTTGTTTCTCATGGTCTGAGAGTCTTTAGGTGCCTTTTGGCAAACTCCAAGCGGGCTGTCATGTGCCTTTTACTGAGGAGTGGCTTTCGTCCGGCCACTCTACCATAAAGGCCTGATTGGTGGAGTGCTGCAGAGATGGTTGTCCATCTGGAAGGTTCTTCCATCTCCACAGAGGAACTCTAGAGTTCTGTCAGAGTGACCATCGGGTTCTTGGTCACCTCCCTGACCAAGGCCCTTCTCCCCCGATTGTTCAGTTTGGCCGGGCAGCCAGCTCTAGGAAGAGTCTTGGTGGTTCCAAACTTCTTCCATTTAAGAATGATGGAGGCCACTGTGTTTTTGGGGACCTTCAATGCTGCAGAAATGTTTTGGTACCCTTCCCCAGATCTGTCCCTCGACACAATCCTGTCTCGGAGCTCTACAGACAATTCCTTCGGCCTCATGGCTTGGTTTTTGCTCTGACATGCACTGTCAACTGTGGGAATTTATATAGACAGGTGTGTGCCTTTCCAAATCATGTCCAATCAATTTACCACAGGTGGACTCCAATCAAGTTGTAGAAACATCTCAAGGATGATCAATGGAAACAGGATGCACCTGAGCTCAATTTCGAGTCTCATAGCAAAGGGGCTGAATACCAATGTGAATAAGGTATTTCTGTTTTTCGCTTTGTCATTATGGGGTATTGTGTGTAGATTGCTGATAAAAAAATAATATGTAATACATTTTCGAATAAGGCTGTAACGTAACAAAATGTGGAAAAAGTCAAGAGGTCTGAATACTTTCCGAAGGCACTGTACACACATACACACACACACAGGTACAGTGGCTTGTAAGGTGTTTATAGGTCATACCGAGCTGTCCGAAGTTGAAGCGTGTCCCTGAGGGTGAGGTGAGGCTTGACCCAGGTGAGAAGGGAGAGTTACTGGTCGAGTCCTGCAGCCCGCCCTGAGAATGGAAGCGCAGCCAATCACGCGCAGCCTCCTCATGACCTCGCAGCTGGGACGATGGGGCGTACCTGCAGTGCCAAACATACAAGGGTCAGAGGTTATAGGTTGGTGGGTAAAGGTTATGAGAGTAGTGTGCAAACTGGTGCGGTTTTTACATTCTGATTTAATCATTACCAGGCAGAACTTGATTCATCATATGGTGATTCTATTTTTACCAAGAGCAACTGATTATTATGTCCCAAGTACATTTCACATAATGTACAAGCACTTTTCTTCAACCGAGAGCAACACACAAATCAAGGGGACAGTCAACAGAAATCCAAAACGCTGCCCAAACGAATTCCAAAACGGTGCACAAAATCAAAGTGCGTATGACGTGACACCATGACAACTCTGCACACACAGTAGTGACAGGTGACATGCCTTAACACTGAAGCGCAACACAACATTGTGCCAAGAGCAAAAAAAGAATAACTACAACAACACCAGCATTGCGTGAGCTCAAGCTGTGAGAGAGGGAAAGTGAGAGAGGGAGAGGGAGGGTGCTAAGCATGGCAGACAGTGCTTGAGAGGTCATACAGTAGGTACCTGAGTCCCTTCTTGGGCAGAGTGTTTCTATCACTGTGTGGACCCCTGTGGGATCAGCAAAGAAAAACACTTCAGGGAGAGGAAAAGAATGGAGGAGAGGAAAGGAGGAATGTGGATAGTGCACTATCTAGCTATTGCAATTGTAAAAAATATATATATGCCATCGCTTTTCTGGAAAATATATTTTGTGACAACACATCTTAGTAAAGTGTCATGTCATAGCAGTGATGGTTGTTTTTAAATATCAGGGTCCAAGTCTAAGTTTCGCCACAAGATGGCAGCATATAAACAGCGATAGCGGACTACACAGCACACTCACGCACACACACACCGCCACAAAGGAGAAGCCCCACACACAAGCACTTTTACCTGTCCTGTTTCCGAGGTAAGGTGTTTCGGTTGAATTTAGGGCTAGCGGAGGGGGAGGACAGGGGGCTGATGGGAAGGGGGGGGGGGTGGGGGGGGGGGAACACAACAGACAAAGAGAGAAATAACTTTAGAAATAAAAGTGAGGGAGAATAATCCTCTGAAGGAGAGAGCAACATTGAGTCCAACCGTTGCAACAAGCAAAATCACCACCACCAGCTCAACAATGAATATCATCTACTAGTCTAGTAAGCAAAGATAATGAGATGTGTCAGAGAAGGTAACACCAGAATAGATCTCAAATGACATAGCATTAAGGCATACCTTAAACAATGCTTTCCATTGAGATGCTTGCATAATATCTCTGGTGATAATATGGCTGATACATTCCAGTCACATACACATTCATGTATGCAGGAATACACTGAACAAACACAATATGACAGTGCATGCTATGGCAACGTCTGACAGGTTCCTTGTTTTTCTGTCCATATAAAGATATAATGACCAAGATCAGAGCAGATTCCCAACTTCCCCCAACATCCCACTATTACCACTCAAACCCTCCCTCCCTCCTTCCTTCCATTCCCCTGTCCTCACCTCTCAGACATGCCTGTCTTGATGCTGCTGGTCCTGCCCAGGGCTGAGAGGGTGTCCTCCCTGCTGTCCCTTCCTCCATGCCCGGCGCTGCTCACGCTCATGTCGATGGACTCGCTGCTGGTGTGCATGCTGCTGACCGAGGGGTAGCCCAGGCTTCCCGCCCCACCACCGTGCCCACTGTGCCCACCCAGGGTACCCTCCCTGCTCTGGGCAGAGGAGCCAGTGCTCATGGTGGTGCCCCACGTCAGGCTGTTGGAGGGCCCCGTGGAGGAGTAGACAGAGCCGGGGCTGGATGCACTCTGGGGGACACAGGAGAAATGATGGATTTATCAAGTGATTTTCATATGTTATGCTTAATGGTTATGCTTCCACTCGCCAAGGTCAAATCATATATCTGCTGCACTCTTACAGTGTTCTTCATATTATGATCTGCTGTTGCTAGCTACACGGTTGCTTGCTATCATAGCCAACTATTTTATCACAAGGCTACCTATCGTGAGTTGGCTATTTTCTTGTTTGTGAAAGTATAAACTGTTCATGGACCCAGATGCTTATCAAGAGGCTGCAAAGATATTGCCAGCTCATGTCATATGGTTAGTCTGCCTATCTTACCTGTTCGCTACCCAGCGTGCTATGGCCCGTGCTCAGGTTTCGTCCTCCGTACAGGGGGCTGCTGCCCTCGGTCTCCCCCCCTACACCTCCAGGGGAGTCCAGGGCAGCATGGGTAGCGTGAGGGTTGGAGATCACCGTCGAGTTCTTCATGTTCTCTGCTGTGGTGACCGGAGCCTGCTTACTGGGCTTACCACCAAACAACCTGGAGAGAGATGGAGAGGGAGAAGAGAAGGAGAAAGTTGAAAAGGAGAATAAATAAAAATATTTACCCTACCTCTTCAAAGAGTATCTTAAATAATCCCACAGCACCACCCCCCCAGCAAAAAAGCCTTTCGTGAACTAACACTCAAACGTCTAGGAGCAACAACGACTCAGCCGCGAAGTGGTAGGCCACACAAGCTCACAGAACGGGACCACCGAGAACTGAAGCAAGTAAAAATCGCCTGTCCTCGTTTGCAACACTCACTACTGAGTTCCAAACTGCCTCTGGAAGCAACATCAGCACAATAACTGTTCGTCAGGAGCTTCATAAAATGGGTTTTCCATGGCTGAGCAGCCGCACACATGCCTAAGATCACCATGTGCAAAGCCAAGCGTCAGCTGGAGTGGTGTAAAGCTTGCCGCCATTGGGGGCATTGTCATGCTGACATAGGAAAGGGCCTTCCCCAAAATGCATAGTGCCAACTGTAAAGTTTGGTGGAGGAGGAATAATGGTCTGGGATTGTTTTCCATGGTTCGGGCTAGGTGCCTTAGTTCCAGTGAAGGGAATTCTTAACACTACAGCATACAATTACATTCTAGACGATTCTGTGCTTACAACTTTGTAGCAACAGTTTGGGGAAGGCCCTTTCCCGTTTCAGCATGGCAATGCCCCAGTGCACAAAGCGAGGTCCATACAGAAATTATTTGTCAAGATCGGTGTGGAAGAACTTGACTAGCCTGCACAGAGCCCTGACCTCAACCCCATCGAACACCTTTGGGATGAATTGGAATGCCGACTGCGAGCCAGGCCTAATCACCCAACATCAGTGCCCGACCTCACTAATGCTCTTGTGGCTGAATGGAAGCAAGTCCCCGCAGCAATGTTCCAACATCTAGTGAAAAGCCTTCCCAGAAGAGTGGAGGCTGTTATAGCAGCAAAGGGGGAACCAACTCCATATTAATGCCCATGATTATGATATGAGATGTTCAACGAGCAGGTGTCCACATATTTTTGGTCATGTAATGTATGTGGTTGTCCCACCTAGCTATCTTAAGATGAATGCACTAACTGTAAGTCGCTCTGGATAAGAGCGTCTGCTAAATGACTAAAAACATTAGCATACCCCATTACTTTAAGCTAAAGGACAATGGCTCCGTCCCAAATGGCACCCTAATCCTTATTTAGTGCGCTACATTTGTAATAGGGTCCCATTTGGGACATAACCAGAGTGTATTGACTGTTAAGACGGTAGGCAGGGTGATAATATAGAGCAGGATCTTCAAAGCCTTATTACCCATAGAGATTAATGAGCCAGCCCAGCGGTTTGAGGTAAAACTCTGCTCGTGTAAGACTGTGCACATATAAAGACTATGAAAAGCGTGGGCTCAGACCTGGCAGCTGAACAGAAATGCTGAAGTGATAGTTTTCATACAGTGGACTGACATGACCTTTGTGTATGGATGTAAATGTGTGTGTGCGTGTGTGTGTTGCATTGCACTAGGAATAGGTTTCAGACACGGTACTGTACTGTAAATGGGTGTCATTAATGACCACGTTTAAGTGTGAGTGACATTATATCTCTGCATGTGAGTGTGAGTGTGTGAGTCTGTTCACCTGCGCAGTGTGGGTGAGGCAACCTGCTGTCTCCCTGTGAGAGGTACAGTGGAAGCCCCTCCCCTCAGGTTGTCCACGCCCTCTGACACGCCCTTCTCTCGGTCCGTCTGATTGGCTAGCGAGACCCCAGTCCCACTTCCATTAATTTTTCCAGTGTTCCCCATGTCTCTGCTTTTACTATGAGTGGTAACGGAAAGCACGGCCGCCTCGATGCTGCTGGTCGACGACCGGTTTCCGTTACGCGCGGTGGCGCCGGACCGGCTGGGTCTTGGAAGGCTCCGGTACTGCAGTGTGGAGCGGGCGCTCACCGAGAGGTTCCCATCGTCATGGTGACCTAGACTGGACCCCACATCTTGACCTCCGACCTTTATCCCACCTGCTAGGGATCTCGTCCCTGACTTGGGCATCTTCCCAAGAGTCGCTGACCCGCTCGTGATGGTGGCGCCACTGGCGGTAACCATAGTAACCATCCCGGAACTCTGCTTCTTGAAGCCAAATGTGCTGGTGGGGGTGCGGGAGGTGAGTGTGTGTGACTGGGATTGGGGTTCGGACAGGGCGTGTGTGAGGGTGTGTGTGTGTGATGTGCGGGTGGAGGTAGCGGTGGAGGTGGAGGAGGGTGTGTGTTTCTTGGCCTCGTCGTCACTGCTGCGTCCGGCTTCGGAGGGCGAGCGGTGGAGGCCGTTGGAGCGAGGCGAGAGACGGCCCTTCTCAGACACCTTGATGTCGTCTGTTTTACCTACACGTACACAGGATGGGACATACAGCAGGGGTTAAGGTCAGAGGAGAGTTTGTCTTATTGTGGTGTTTCATAGGGTTAATGACTCAAGATTCAGACCACAAGAGAGAAAATGACACATAGAGACACACACAGAGGGAGAGAGAGACACACATAGAAGAGAGGGAGACATACAGATACAGTGCATACTGTACAAACACATACACACAGATTTACACAGATGGACCGACGGACAGACAGACATAAGGAGAGACATTGCCAAAGAGGAAGAAACAAGAGCACACATAGAAACACACATGCAATCGCAAATGAGACAAATACAGAGACAGCAAAACACTGCCAGGACAGAAAACACCCATACCTGTGCTGTGTGTCTTTATCACAGTGGAGCCTGATGATCCAGTAGCTTTAGTCCTGGGGCTGGTCACCCCCACCTGAGCGCTCATGCCCCTCCTCCAGGACCCTGTGTGTGTCATAGAGGGAGTCTTCCGCCCCGAGCCCACCTTATCCGACTCGTCAGACACGTCCGAGGGGTTCCGGCGGGCCCACTTGGAGCCCTGGTCCATCCTGCTGACCCCGCTGTCCGACACCCCGTCTGACCTCTTGACCTCGTCACCTGACCAGGTGGGGTTCAGGGTGGTGGAGGCCGAGTGCTTCTCAGCGTCCGTTACAGACTGGGGACACACAGAGGATGAGAGAAGAGGGAAGTTATGATCTATTTTATGGTGCTGTGGCACGGAATATATGGGAATAAAATGACCGGTTTATCGGGTTGACGTTAGTCATTCCATTTGTGCCTATAGGGCTGTGTTGATAGTGGCATGATAGTATACTGATTGTGGACAAAATCAGAAAGCTCTTTGGGGCCTACCATAAGTGAAGCCGTACTCAGCATACAATAACCTCAGCACTCTAGGGATCCAATATGGAGACAGTATCCATGGAAACAGACTGTATTAACCTAGTGTTGGGTCAAAGGTCAAGTAATACTGGGAGAATATGGTCTTTGTACAGTCTTTGTTATCCTACATAAAATAACCACTATATTAAATGAGTGTTATTGTATAGTGTGTGTATGTTATCCAGACATCCAACCCCTTCCCAAAGCCACCCAAAACCAGCTGAGAGTAGTATCACTTCTCAGACAGTTTTTCTAAGGTGGCTTCTTAAAATTGGTATTTAATGACTTGAGGCCAGTTCAAACATTAACATTAGTCTAGTCAGTTCACAGGTCTGTCACCCAGAGCAATACTATAGGCTCATATTCCCCTCCAAACTGTGAGGAATGTCAATATCATTAACACACTCGGAGCTAAGGGGAGAGAAGGGAAGGGAGAGAGCAGAAAGAGGGGGTGAGGTGGGAGTGTGAGACTGTACTTGAGAGTCTATTTGTGTGTCCATTCAGAGCCTGGGGCTATATTTGTGTGTGTGTGTGTGTGTGTGTATGCTTGTGTGTGTGCTTGTGCATGCGCTTGTGTGTGTCTGTGTGTCTAGCCTCCACACCGACCTGTCCGTTGAGGGCCTTGCGCTGTGCGGCCGGTGTGTTGGCGTAGGAGCTGATGGAGGAGCTGGTGTTGATGTCATCTGTGTCGATGGTGTCACTGATGCCACTGCTCACAGAGCTGCTGTCATCCCAACTGGAGAGAAAAGGGAAAAAGAGAGGGAAAAATAGGTTTAATTAAACAACACGATTTTAACCAGGATAAAGGGAGGAGAGAGGAGAGGTGTTATGCCAACCACAACAAAGAGAAGAGGCAAGGACATACCCAAAGATTGGTTTAAAAAAAGATAGATCTTACAAAATGTGCCTTTAAACAGATACCTCATTTGTAAACAGAGTTTAACAAGGGTTCAGTGTGTGGTTGAATGGATGCAACCTAACTGGACTCTCCACTAAATCAGTTTTACATGTTCTACTTCAGAGCCTTTATTTTATTTCCAGCCGTGGAATCGGCTGAATATTGTGAATATTTCACATTTCATTCCCATACCTCTATGGAGCAACACATACGCTAGACCAGGGATCTCCAACCCGGTTCCTGGAGAGCCACAGTCCTGTAGGTTTTCCCTCCAACCCTAATCTAGCACACCTGTGTCTAATAATTATCTGGTTGATAAGCTGAATCAGGTTAGATACAACTGGGGTTGGAGTGAAAACCTACAGGAGGGTAGCTCTCCAGGAACAGGGTTGAAAGCGCTGCTCTAGACAGTAGACAGCAATGTATCATTCATTCTGGCTCTGAATTTGAATCTCCTTACAGTGTAGACAACCTACTAGCCTAGCTAAAGCTCTGTGACTGTACAAGCTGGCTGTTGAACCCACAGAGATAGGAGGGATATTTTATGTATGAGCGTAATCCTGAGTGAATGGGTGAAAACACACAGTCTCTCTCTGCACCAGGGAGAAAAGCCCTGTTAAGAGGCATGGTGAATTTATGACACGGCTCACAGTCAGGCAGCAGCATAAGCCCCAAGCTGCCTGGAAATCTCAGTCTCACACACACACTGACTGGAGCTGTCCATCAAACACAAAGGAGGAGACTAACCTTGAACAGGAAGGTTCTACAACACACACACACAGACAGACACACACACACATTGTCCACACACCAGTCTTTAACCCCACTTTGAACAATTATACAGGCTATGTTTGTCTTTCCCCAACCCTGGGGGCGAAGGGGGGACGGGTGCAGGGTGAGAGGGGGGTGAGACCAGCAAGAGAGACTAGAGGGATCTCTAGGGAGACTATGGATGAGACAGGACAAACATCATTCTGAAAGGACCACAGGGAGGGAAAAGAGTTAAAAGCAGGCTTGACAACTATTGAGCACATGCACAAGCGCGCGTGCACACACAAACACACACATACATACACACACACACACACACACAGACACACAGCTGCTATTGTATCCTGGTGTTTGGATTAGAGTCATCCAGGGACAGATCCATCACCTCTAATGAGACAGACACACACAATCCTGTCGCTAAAGACACACACACAGACACACAGAAATACATCAGCGTGTCCTCACTGACTTTGGCTTAAGCCAGGAAGCATCTATCCTCATCTGCAGACAGGATGATGTCATGAATCATACTTCAAACACACACACCCCTTTACAACATACTGGGGGATCTCACATTAACACACTCTCATCATACAGATCTGATATCTATCACAAGCACTGCAATCTGTAGCTTAAGCTCTGAGGCTCGGCTGCTTTGTAGTTGCCTTAAACCCACAGTATATCTGCGCTTGACAGGACTGCAGACAGACAGAGCTAACTGGTGAGAGATTTAGACTGACCACAGCCGTCTAAACATGTTCACACAGCCACATGGGGGAAAGTCCCCCACACAGAGAGAGAGAGAGAGAGAGAGAGAGAGAGAGAGAGAGAGAGAGAGAGAGAGAGAGAGAGAGAGAGAGAGAGAGAGAGAGAGAGAGAGAGAGAGAGAGAGAGAGAGAGAGAGAGAGAGAGAGAGAGAGAGAGAGAGAGAGAGAGAGAGAGAGAGAGAGTAAAACATCACAGACCAACTGAGGATCTAAAGTTCTTGTCCATATTTAAAATCTAGTATCCTTCTGAAGGCGTAGAATATCCCAACTATCACACACACTCTCTTTACCTGGCCAGAGTTCCTTGGATGCCGTGGGAACCTGAAGCGTGGGGGAGAATGCCGAGTTGGACAGAGAGCTTCATGAGTCCATACCGCTGAGTTACACACTGAGCTAACAATCTCTCTCTCTCTCTCTTTCTGCTTCTCTAACTCTATCCCTCTCCCTCTTCCAGTCTTACTCTCTCTTTGTGTCTACCTCCTCCCTCCCACTCCGCCTTTATTCCTTGCTCACTCTGACACTTCCTGTGTTTTTGACTGTGTCTCCTGCACTCACCACCCCTCCCTCCTTCTCCCTCTTTCTCTCTCCTGTCGCCTCATCCCTTCTTGCTTATTCCCCAGTCTCTCTTTCTCTCTGGACTGAGTGAGGGAACCGTGAAAGATAGAGAGTGTTCTCCCCTGGTGCTTGTAACCTGATCTCCCCCAAGCCCAGTTAACCAGTTCACTGCTACAGCTCAACCAGTAACATCACAGCATAATGACAGACTCTCCTAAATAAGACCTTCCCAAATCCTATGGAACCAAAATAAGGCATCCTCAAATGACCCAACAACAGTATGAAGCTACATTATGGTCATAGTATGATCACAGCTACACAGACAGACTCAACCACACACATACATACAAAACATTATTCCTTATTATCAACTAAGATATTCCCAAATCCAACATTCCCAACTGTGACGTTCCCAACTTCCCATCCATGTAATATGTGTCAGTGTGTGTGATCCCGGAGTTCCCAGACAGATCCACCCTGACTAACTGACAGCCCATTACTAATTAGAGATCAGCCCAGCAACATGGCCAAACCCACAGCCTCCTGCTGGCAGCGCAACCTACCTATTAACTACCACCCAGCCATTTAGAGCCAATCAGAGAGGACGATGACACTAACCACAGCCAACCCTAATTGAGCATAGTGAAGAGTAGCAGTTCCAAGCATGAAACTCTAATACTGAAGCGTCAGAAAGTTATGGGTTCAGTTGATGTGCGTGATTAGACTTCAATTAATTCAGTTGACTTTTGTGTTGATTTTTGAGCAGGGAAATCTCTCTTAGTAAGACAGAGACCTTCACAGCTGTGTGGTAGTTTATAGAAATAGAGTTAAATGGATTCATATGAGAATTGGCCTTTAGGATTAGGTTAGGTGTACAGACAGACTTATCTGGTGAAAAAAACACACTGTCTGATGGAGAGACAGTAGGGGAGAGAGAGATGGAGAGACAGTAGGGGAGAGAGAGATGGAGAGACAGTAGGGGAGAGAGAGATGGAGAGACGGTAGGGGAGAGAGAGATGGAGAGACGGTAGGGGAGAGAGAGATGGAGAGACAGTAGGGGAGAGAGAGAGATGGAGAGACAGTAGGGGAGAGAGAGATATGGAGAGCCAGTAGGGGAGAGAGAGATATGGAGAGACAGTAGGGGAGAGAGAGATATGGAGAGACAGTAGGGGAGAGAGAGATGGAGAGACAGTAGGGGAGAGAGAGATGAAGAGACAGTAGGGGAGAGAGAGATGGAGAGACAGTAGGGGAGAGAGATGGAGAGACAGTAGGGGAGAGAGATGGTGAGACAGTAGTGGGGAGAGAGATGGAGAGACAAAGTAGGCTTGGGCGGTAAACCATATACCGGGGTATTTAAAAAAAGCCACAAGATGATTTTTCAATACCATCAAGTTATTTATTTTCAATAAATGTGAATATTTGTAGCTACTATTTAAGTTAATACCTGCAATCAACTTGTGTAATACGCTAGGAGATAAAGCAGATTGTGTTCTTCATTTCACCTGTCACATTATTTAACATTATGAAGCTTACTGTAGTTCCCCAGAACAGTTGAGCCAGTCACATGTTTGTTGTTAAGAGCACAACAAGAGAAAATGGGAGCTGGTGAGTCCATAGCGTTCTATCGGAAAAGTTGATGTTGTGCGGCACACATGAGGTGATGAAGTTACACTTGTATGCAATTCCCTATTAAATATCTTATAACGGCTTTCTGACGTGTTTTAGAAGTCAAAGAGCTCTGTTATCCGAGTTATCTGTACAGATGCCATTCTTTCCCTGTGCTTCCTACTAGTGTTTTTTTCCTCCTCCGTTCTTCTCCCCTCTGCTCCGTGTACACATGCTGCTCTTCCTTCAGAAAAGCATGCATCACAACTTCGTATATTTGCACAATTTCTCTCGTTCACTTTTGCTTGTAAATGTCCACACTCACCGAAAATGACACTTGGTGTCTACTAACTATGCTTGTATAACTTTATGAGCTGGATTTACCTGTCTTTGCAATTAGTTTATGTTCATTTTCGCTCGATAGCATTTAGCTAACAGCTTACTGTATGTGTGATTTCGCTATTACTTCTGCTAATTTTGTTAGGATTTTGGTAATAGAGGCCCAATGGCTTTTTTGTGTGCATTTTTAGCGCCCCCTTGTGTGCTATGCCGGTAATACCGTAAATCCCGGGATGGCAGAAGAACAGTATGACGATATGAAAATCTGGAGACAGTAGGTGAGAGAAAGAGACAGAGAGAGACAGCAGGGGAGAGAGAGACAGTAGGTGAGAGAATAGACTCTCTGAACTGACCCAAATCAACACATTCCTGGGCTACCGCCTTAGTTTCTCCCCCGTGTCCCCAGAGACGGCCCTCTGTTTTCACACACAGGTCAGGGGTCATAAACCCTGCTGTTATTCAACTAGGACCGCTGACCAATGAGAAAGAGCTGCCGTTGGGGCTGGACCCATGTGAGTGTCCGACAGCGTCCTGAGAAAACCTTCTGTTTAAGTTGTTCTCTGTTTGTTTAGTTTTTCTTATTATGTATGTGTCTCTGGGGAAGTGTGGTTATTTTAGCTCTGCGCATATTCCTACCCGGCTAAGCTCGCTCTAACTCTTACATGCATTTATGCATGCACTTCCCCTCTCCCAAGTCCATAGGGGAGTTGCAGCGATGGGACAAGACTGTAACTACCAATTGGATATCACGAAATTGGGGAGAAAACTTTTTCTAAAAGTACAAACAAAAAAACAAAACAAAAATATGACGCATGCACGCGCACACACACACGCTCAGACGTAGACAATAACCTCTGGACAATAAGGAATTTCCTCTTTTAAGGGGTGCTACTGTTACTCAGACTGTTGTAGGATCAGATGACTACTCCTGTAGACTACTGTTAGAGACAGTGTGAGTGGATGGGACATGGGGTTACACACTAAACATGAGCTCACTCTTAATATATACCCCCAAAGGGTGAGAGGTCACAGATGATATCATGGGGAAAGAGACAGGTGAGGCTTACACACTCAGAGACAAACACACACGCACATGCACGCATCCTATAAACCCCTTAATCCGTCAGACTGTATTGCATTCAAAGACAGACAGTTTGTTTTATGGAAATGAAGCCAAGGGTGAGAAAAGAGTATTGAGAAGACATTCAGTCTGTCATATACCCGACATCAACGACATCAGCGACAGGCACAAACAAACCATGTTTTTAGAAGTGCCCCATCAGGAGAAGGTTAGCTTGGCTGCACCATTACTGCCTCAAGACAAAACCTCCAAACTAACCCTGACCCCAAACCTCCTCTAAACCTATTTGTTAGTGTAGACAGCCAGTAGGAACACAAACCAGTGTGTGTGTGTGTGTGTGTGTGTGTGTGTGTTGTATCTAAAGTATGTGTTTGGGTCTGGGCTGTGTGTGTACTGACTGAGCTGACTGTACACACAACCACTGTTTGGCTGTCCCTCTGTAAACACCACCTCTGGCCCCTCTATACACAGGGTGGAGTGAGGGAGATGGGGAGGGAGGAGAGGGAAGGGAGGGTGGGAATGGGGGAGGGCAGTTTGAATAGGACCATGGGGATTGGGTGTAAGAATAGGGGAGGGAGTGAGGGAGAAATGAGAGAGAGATACAGGGTGAGGGAGGGGGAGAGTGAGGAAGTGAATGGGCGGGGGAGTGCGGGAGGGAAGGGAGGTAAGAGGGAGAGAATGGGGAGGTAGAGGGTAAGAGAAAGGGTAAAGGAGCGGTGGAGAGGATCTTGGACAGGACTCAGTGCATTCCTTCTCCTTGTGGACATTCTGGGCCAGAGTTGTGTGGTGGCTAAATGACACAGCTGTCCTGCAGCATGGAGAAATGACACGACTACTGGATGAGTGGACTACAGGGTCAGGAATGCATCTCTCCCTCTAGTCTCTCTTTGGTTCTCTCTTTCTCTTTCTCTCTCTAGCCTCATTTCTCATTTTTATAGCTTGAGTAAACATATTTTACATATGAAACAAACATTACCTACATTCTCTGACTTTCTCTCTTGCACACAAACACCTCTTATCGCTCTCTCTCTCTCTTTTTCTCTCCATCTCGCACTCTCTCTCGGTGTGTTTGTTGAGTAAACGATGCATTGCTTTGAGTCAACCGACTGACCCTGATCCATAAAAGAAACACGCCCAATACAGATGTGGGATACATACCACTGCACGCACACACGCAAGCACGCACGCACGCACACAAACATACACAATCACAAAGCACACACTGATCGAAAGGACCCAGTGGGAGGCAGACATACAAGTTTGGAATTTAAAATTGACTGAAGACACACACACCAGACCTTAAACACACTGTAAACTACCTCATCTTATTTCTCCAGTCTTCACGTCCAACTGGCTAAAGGGGTCTCATTCCCCCCCCCCCCCCCCAGCAAAATGTCTGTATGTTTGTGTGTGTGTGTGTGTGTGTGTGAGCCTCCCTCCCATACTAAGTGTGGATTAACACATTGATCCTGTTACCTTGGGTCCAGCCACAAACCTGCAGACTCCACACGTTTTTACCCCTTTATTACTTTCCAACCTCACCACCCCTAGTGAATAACAACGCGTGGGTCTCTACTTCCAGCTTATACATACTATATACATTTTATGGACACAGTCAATTTTACAATAATTATATTTTGTTTGTTTTTACTCCTCAACCTCTCTGATCATTTTCATGATGTCCATCTGGTTTGCTTCTATATGCCATATCTTTCTAACTGTGCTCTTTCACAAAAGCTCTCAACCTATAACCTATATACTTATTATGGATACAGTATGCTTTACATTAGTTATCTTGTTGTTATTAGTTGTTGTTAGTTGTTATTAGTCCCATCCTTCAGCTCCATTCAACACCTCCCATCTATCTCTTAACACCATCCATTTTGGATTTCTATTTGCCATATATTTTTCAACTGTTCTGTGATGTTTCACAAAAGTTCTGAACCCTTCTACTCTCATTGTTTCTACAGATTGTAAATTGAAAATATATTTTTTTGCTAAAAGTATTATTATATTATTGATCGATTGACTATGACTTTTCAGATCACCCAGTGCAGGGTTAGCTCCAGGTAAATATTGCAATCCTTCAGCCATTCCTGGACCTGTGACCAAAAACAAGCTACAAATGGACAGTACCAAAAAAAATGATCTAATGATTCTGTCTCTTCGCAGCAAAATCTGCAGAGCTGGGAAGATTGTATCCCCCATATAAATAACATTCTATTGGTAGCAAGAATTTTGTATAATAATTTTAATTGAAAAATTATACGTTTTGAATCCGGCGTCGTTTTGCGTATCAGTTCATAAACAATTTGCCATGGAATCGGTGCGTCAAAACTCTCTTCCCAACTATTTTGCAATCTATATGGGACGGCTGTCAATCCTTTGGTCCTTAAATGAAACTGGTATACTTTTTTATTTATCACAATTTTCTTTAACCAATTATGTTCTTTAATGCAGGGCCGACAGACAAGTTCCTTACTTTTTCCCCCTTCCACTTTCCTCTTCCATTTTTGCAGTAATGCTGCAATTATTTGGTTGTAATCTTGGGTAGAGCAGACATTTCCATATGTTTTTGTTAGCTGCATGTGCGACATAACTCCACCAGTCCTACCTATGATATCATTTACAAAGATTATACCTTTTCACTTACCCTTTACCACGTTACGCAGGCCGAGGGGGCAGGAGGGGCTCAGCAACCCCTCACAGCAGAATCCCAAACCAACCAGTTCAGGTTGTCCAACACTGTCTGTTATTCAGAACCAACATCCACACGGCAGTCTGTCCGTCTATAAACTTTTAATGAATACTTCCTCCAAAGTGGCAAGGGAAGGAAGGTTTTTAATTTCTTTCTCTTTCAGTCTCTCTCTCTCTCTGTCAGACTTCCCTTCTTTCACGTTACATGTTTTCTCCACGCTCTTCTGATCACACTCCAGAATAGAGGACAGCCATTGTGATGCAATGTCCTGATGGCAGGCAGGCAGTCAGTATGTCCCAGTGCTGAGATCCCTGCCACTCTCTGTGGCACAGCCAGGCTCAACACTACTTCCCTGAGCACTAATCTAATAAGAGTCAGCCAGCTGGAGACAAAGGCATAGACCATTACAGCAGAGTGTGTGTGTGTGTGTGTGAGAGAGAGAGAGAAGGAGATAACTGAAAATGTCCTCTCTCTCCTTGTGTGTAAGAACCACACCCTCTATGTGTGTGTGTTTGTGTGTGTCCTGGGGCGAGGCAGGTGTGCTGGTGACAGAGGGAAAGCCCAGGGGGAGGAGGGGGTCCATAGATGCACCAGTATCCACGGCTACAACTACATCAGTACACTCTCCTAGGAGTCTCTCTCTATCCATCTCTCTCTCTCGCTGTCTCTCTCACACACACACTCAAGTCTCACAGTCTCCTCCTCCACTACAACTTGTTAAATCCTATTGTCTATATTTCCCTTCTCTTTTTGTCAATTTTAGTTTCCTTCGCTATATTTCTCCCAGTTGTATCCTCTCTCTCTCTCGCTGGTAATGTTCTGTTACATCTGAATTATGACATATGACCCAGTCTAATCCCATACCCTCCCACGCACCGGAGAAGGCAAGGGCGTGTGTGCTCAGGAGTACAGGGGCACTTCTGCAGCTCGGGTACGTGGGTCTGTGTTTGGGGGTATCAGTGACTTGGGCAAATAGTTCAGCTGAAAGCTCAACGTTCAAAGTGAAGCTCCAGATATCACACACTGTGTAGAGTTCAGACTCCTATAGTTTTATAGACTGCGGGGTTGAGACTGCTCTAGTGTGTGTGTGTGTGTGTGTGTGTGTGTGTGTGTATGAATGTGAGCATCTGTCTGTGTGTGTGTATGTGCGTGGACTATGAGGTTGAGACTGCTCTAGTATACCGTAAGCGTTTCAGCGCATCGTTATATGTGATTACAAAGACACACCACAGGGGACACAGGAAAGTTCTTGCATAAAACATGGCTAAAGGGGATTTATAGCATTTTGCATTCCATGTATAAGTCAAGACGTGTGTGTGTGTGTGTGTGTGTGTGTGTGTGTGTGTGTGTGTGTGCGTGTGTATGTGTGTGTGTGTGTGCGTGTGTATGTGTGCGCGTGCGAGAGAGAGAGAGAGACTTAGGGAGAGAGAGCCAGATAGAAGCCTAGAAGCAGACAAAGGGTGGGAGTGGTCCTTTATCCATTTCTCAGCTAATCAAACCAAAGTAAGAGTGCTTCCAAAAACACTGAATACAGACATTGCCGTATCCAATATTCACTACTCCAACCATAGAAAAATACAGAATGTAGAAAGCTGTCAGTAGCAGCGTCATTAGGTGCAATTATGACTGCTAACACCCAAACACAAAGACACACACCGATGATAGCATTAGGCCAGTAACAACCCATCTTCTCCTCTTGCCTCACTATCCAAACACTCCTGGTATTCTGGATCAGAGCCCACGTGTCATGCTGGAATCATGAGACTCTCAAAATGAACGCCCCGGAATACTTTGGAGGTTTGATATCGGATCTGATCTTAGAGGGTGACGTTATGTGAACAGTCTAAGCACGAGACATACAGAAATGTTATTGGGGGCACTGGGTTTAACACACACACATACGCACGCGCAGTATTGTATTATCATACAAAAAGGCCTCCTGGTTATCAGAGAAACGACAGGAGAAAGAGAGAGGGAGAGAAAGGAGAAAAGATTGTGATTGTTTAGAGCCTGGAGCAAAACCACAGCATCCTCTTCGCTGGAGAGAGGGAAACAGACACCACACAACAGAGAGACAGAGGAAAGAGGAGGGAGAGACAGAGCAAGGGGGAATGATGATTCCTCTAAGGAGAGCAAAAAGAGAGGAAAAGAGAGGGGGAGAGCGAGAGGAAGCGATTCTGTCCATCCATTTGACTGCCAGGTGCAACCTGTACCTGAGGACCCTCCTCAACTGCCTGAGGGGCCTAGTCAAGTCCAGACAGGTACGAAAAAGGGCACTGGTGTTGCTGTGGGCTTCAGGGGGCTTCAGAGGGCTGGGGTGTTGTAAATAAATGCTGTAAATAACCGTAACTCCTTAGCCTGCACACACACACACACACACACACACCCTGTGGAGGGGAAGATGTAAAACCTCCCCATAGATCCACTAACATCACACACACACACACAGAACGAGTGGAGAACAGAGAGAAATAAGAGAAGGAGGAGAGGACTGGGGGATATACTGTATTTATCATTGTAATGTTAAAGGGTGGTTTGGGTTTTCCTATCTATTTCCTATCTGTTTCATAGTGTATCTGCACGCTTGCACACACATACACACGGACACACATGCACACACACACACAACAGAAAAGAGTGTCACACACATACACACACCAAAAGGAATTCAAATCATCGGACGGATTGTTACGGATGCATTTCTTCCTCTTTCTCTGGCCGTGAAATGAAATGTGAGCTGAAAGACACCCACAGATTAATTCAATCTGACACTCAGTCTATTGTCGCTATGGGTCTGTGTTGTCCCATAACTAAAAGGGATTTTTTGGTAACGATAGTGCCAGTTTGAACTGTAATTTGCATACATTTGAGAGTCAAAACAGTGGCAGTTGTAGTTACTATCCCTTCTTCATCTTCTGGTTTTAGGTGTTTTAATTCCTTTATCAGGAATCAGAATACAAAATAATATTCTTACAAAATAGTCACTGTCCTGGAGAGCTACAGAACATACAGGCTTTTGTTCCAACCCAGCAATGAAACACCTGATTCAAGTCACCAATGACAGCATTCATCAATACCTTGATAAGTTCTGGGCGGCAGGTAGCTTAGTGGTTAAGAGCATTGTGCCAGTAACCGAAAGGTCGCTGGTTCTAATCCCCGAGCCGACTAGGTGAAAAATCTGTCGATGTGCCCTTGAGCAAGGCACTTAACCCTAATTGCTCCTGTAAGTTGCTCTGGATAAGAGTGTCTGCTAAATGACTAAAATGTAATAAGTTGAATCATGTGTGTTAGTGCTAGGCTGAAACAAAAGCCTGCACATCTGTAGGTCTCCGGGACCAGGGTTGGAGTCCACTGCACTAAATACTCTAGTTCAATTCTGGTCCGGATCCGGTCCGCCAGTTGAGTATGGAAGCTCTAGTTCTTGAGTCAGAATCTCCTGTCTTTAGGATAATTGTCCAACCCCCCTTGTGCACTATGAAAAAAAAAATGTGCTCTTGACCCCTTAGCCAGAGTTCACAAGGATTTTACCCCATTGCCATGGTGATATCTGACACCCCAACCCCCAACCCTATCGCAGACTGGGCCCTAACGGGCTAAGATTATGTTATCCATAGCAGCATCATTCAGACTTTAAAAGCTGATCTGTTTTATAGGTCTCCAATCCAGTGGTCTACCACAGCCCGTTACAGAGTGGCTAAAGAGCTGATGGGGACTCTCTGTCAGGGCTCGTGAAACTTACACTGCAACTATGCCCACACACACACGTATACACAAACAGGATGCCACATGCAGACACACAAACACACACACACACTAGGCATAGTAAGGTGCTCAGCTGTCAAATCCAACTCCCCACCTGCCCAAATCAGCTCCATTAACCCCTCAGTCATCTACACACACACACACACACACACACACACACACTTTACCCTGAAGCCATATCAACCCTGCTATATTATGTTAACACAGTTATCCACCATTTCCAACTCTCCAAATTAATGCAAACCAAAACCAGTAACCACATTTATCAGACATTCCTTCAGGGGGGCTGCTCCAAATGTACCCCCTACCTGCCACCTCTACCCCTTCCCTCCTTTCCTTCCCCCAACCCTCCATCTCTCTGCGTCTTTTCAGAAAGGAGTGGAACGCTCTTTGAAGATCAGTCAGGACTATCAACAAAGAGAGACTACTGGCACAAGCAGTAATGCACTATTAACAAAATTAACTCTCTGATAGATGAAAGTAAAAAATAAATATAACACCGTTCCCAAAAACCTTTATAATTTAATTGCTTTTCAGACTCTCTCTCTCTTTTCTCTCCACTCTCTCTCTCTTTTTCTCTCATCAACAACTGCCAATATGAAAAAGCTTTCTCACAAACACCTTTTAAGGGGTTCCTTTAAGACCTTAATGAAAGGTGAAGGGCAGAGGTGAGAAAGATATGATCAGGGCGGTAAAGAGGCAGGTGAAAGGTCAAGATGGGTCAGTGCAGGGTGAGAGGAGAGAGACTGGAAGCTTTCATCTCTCACATTAGGGGTTAGGAGGTGAGGGAGAAGGGGAGTAGAGGTGAGGGCTTAGTTAGGGGGTGTGAGAGAAAGAGAAGGAGGGAAGGAGGGGAGACAGAGGTCAAAAGGTGGAAAAACAGGAAATCACTCACACCTGCAGATTGAGAGGAATTATAACTGCAGTCTTACTTAGCTTTACTAACCCAACAAAGAAACAACATCAAGGGGTTTCACTCGTTCTTACAGAGCCCACTTCGGTCCCACACACCCGTCCGCTTCTCTCCCAAACAAACACACTCTATCTTATAGTGTAATGCCTCCATCCATTTCCCGCTGTCAATTATCCACATTAAACAACTCCCTCCTTCTTCCTCTCTCCTTCTCACTCTCTCTCTCTCTCTACCAGAAAGAGGTCAAACTGCTGCCCTATTATCCTTTCCATTGATCCACGCAGGTCACAAGGACATAAATCCAACCATTTTGTAATTTGACCCAATGTAAGGACCTCTCCCAATGATGCAGAGAAATGGTCTGTGTGTGTTTGTGTGTGTTTGTGTGTGTGCCTGCGTGTGTGCATGCATGTGTGTAGTGTCCTACCTGTCAGCGTCTCCCTGGCCCGTGGAGGTGTTGCGTTGGAGGGTCTCTCGTACCGCCGCCATGCCGTCAGGTAGACGGTTGAGTCGCCGCGCGTACAGACTCAGACCGCCGTCCGTCATGTAGCTGAGGACAGGAAAGGTCAAGGGTCACATTAGAAAACACAAGGTTTTCAAAGTCAAAGCTCACGTTAAAATTACACAACAGTTTTACATCACTTTTGATGGAATACAGTTAATTCTTGATGGATTCCAACACTGATATTGTTAGACTCAAATGAAGATTTTCCACGTCAGCTTTCAAGCCAGGAAGAAGAAAATAGAACATGGTCCAACCCTTGGTCTAACACCCCAGAGAAAGCCAACAACTCCCTCCCTTTCTAGTGCCTGGGCCGGACAAACAAGATGGATGTCCCTTCCTGCTCTAAATAAAACCAACGAGGAGAGGAAAGGACATCCATCTTGTTTGTCTGGCCCAGGCACCAGTCTCATCAATCAGGATTAAATGGCTGCTGGCCGACTGGACCGGTCACCAACTCCACACCACTGGGGCTCTGCACATGCACAGAAGAACACACACACACACACCAGTACAGCTAGACCAGTACTTCCCCTACATTTCCTAGATGATGTTCCTGGTGCAGTGTTATTTTTGGCACTCTTTTTTAGATTTAGTCTAGTCTTAGTCATTTTGACTAAAATATCATAAAATCACATTTTTGTCATTTGAATAACGATTTAGTGTAGTTATTGTCAAAATGATGAAAACAGTGGGCCATTTTAGTCAACTAAATGGCCTTTCATTTTAGTCACATAACATTTGTATTGCTTCAATAACCTATAGTAAACATAAATCACTTACTTCCATGTGCACAAACATACACTGAGTAATCCCAAAAAAATGTTTTCCATGACATTGACCAGGTGAATCCTGGTGAAAGCTATGATCCCTTATTGTTAAATCCACTTCAATCAATGTAGATGAAGGGGAGGAGAAGAAGGATTTTTAAACCTTGAGACAATTGAGACATGGATTGTGTATGTGTGCCTTTCAGAGGGTGAATGGGCAAGACAAAAAATGTAAGTGCCTTTAAACGGGGTATGGTAGTAGGTGCCAGGCGCACCCGTTTGTGTCAAGAACTGCAACTCTGCTGGGTTTTTCACGCTTCCTGTGTGTATCAAGAAAGGTCCACCACACAAAGGACATCCAGCCAATTTGACACAACTGTGGGAAGCATTGGCGTCAACATGGGCCAGCATCCCTGTGGAATGCTTTCGACACCTACTAAACCTACTACACAACCACTGACTGTACACATACAGTAAACCTCATACATGTACTAACTGTACAACCACAGGGAGTCAGAGTAATCATATCCTCAACCAATCATGAAGAGAGTCACAGGAACTGAACCAACCAATGTGGTGTGAAAAATTGCCCTTTGTCTGTGCATAGACAAGCTATTGTTTCCATATACTGTATGGTGAAGACACTTACAAACTGCAGAAGGAGCAAAGACAGAGAATAACGTACAGAGATGCATTGTCAACGTCATACTAAGGCTTTACCAACACACTGCCCTGAACACTAACACTCTTGTTTTTGTATGACCTTTCTACAACCTCTCTATAACATATATTCAACCTCTCTATAACATATCTACAACCTCTCTATAACCAGTCTCTTCAATGCCACCTGTCCCCTTTGCCCTTTTCATAGACACACAGAGGTGAGACAATGTATGAGTGGAAAAGGTGAACAAGAAAGCAGAGGATGATGATACTTTAATTGACCAGGTTTCTTACTTCGTACACCAATAACTCCCATAGGAAGTGGCTAAATCTAATAACAGCCACACAGAGGGGAGTTGTCCTCTACTCTCGTACAGTATGTCCTCTCAGAAGCCTTATCGTTCCATAAATATCTCTAGAATAACCTGGAATCTATTGACTTTACTGCACAATGCTAATAGGTGACATGGTGCAAACATTTTAGCTTCCCTCTCATGTTATATGGCTCCTGACCAGGGTTATGCTCAAATTCCATTTAAATTAATTCAATTCAGGACCAAAAATTACCCATTGTTTTGTATGAGGGTTTTCCAGTTCATGCACGGAGTTTCCACCCAGTGGAATAATAAATAGATCCTAACCCTGCAACTGACAAAAGCAGAAGTGCCACTCTCACTAAAAACCAGGTAACAGCAATGTCAAGGTGTTACATGCTTAGTAACTGAGGATGACATCTGAGAATCAGACACACACCTTTATCCCCACTCATCTAAAAACAGATAGGACAACTGGATTGGATTAAAATCACAAGACAAACAGACACTTTCTGGTTCACCCACTTCAACTGTCAGTTGAAACCACTGAGACATACCTTTTCGCCTCGCACATCTTAATGATGTTAGTCCAACGTGTCCAGGTGAGTTAAGATCCCTTCGATAAAGATCAGAATGAACCTTTCAGATCAGAATGTGTGTGTGTATGCCAAATATTATATGTAGCAACAGTGTAACTGTCATACATATACTCTTTCCTATGTGTCTTGCGCGTGTGTGTAATGTCTACACACTTAGGCCTAAGTGTGTGCATAAGTATGTCTCGTGCGCGCGCGTGTGTGTGCATAAGTATCTGTGAATATACAGTATGTGTGCTTCTAGTGTGTATTCCTCGGTGGGTGCTCAGTGTTGGTATGCGGGCTTCTTCTGTTAACTCCACATGCTCCCACTCACTGAAGGCTCTGCCGCTGCCTGGCTGTCTGCTTGCTAAAGAGCACAAGGTGGATAGGGGTGAGGAGGGGAGGGGAGGGGGTAAGGTTTAGAAGAGGGGGGCCAAAGGGAACACCATACCCCCAAGCCAGTCAGAGCGAGAGGTGAGGGAAGTTGGACGGGGGGTGGGGCGGTATCTCCAGGGGCCAGAGAAGCCGAAGGGTAAGAGAGGGGGAGGGGGAGGGGTGAGAGAGGGGTGAGGGAGTGCTGCCTGAGGTACTTAATTCTCATGCAGAGTGATCCGAGGCACATCCATCATGTTGTCTTGTTTGGGGGTTTCAGAAAGCACTTCACTAAAAGCATGACATCAATAGACACATGTCACATACCCACGTTAGGAGCCACAGCATGAACCAAGGATCAAACACCTCAGGTCTTCATAGCTGTTTCACCACCAAGTGCTAACCTCTTACTTTCAACCAATTATAAAATTCTATACATACTTTTTTACTCCTCCACAAGGATATAAAAAAACAACCTTTACACACCTGGAATGAGATAAAGAACGATAACTGTAAGTCGCCTGTAAGTCCCACTAGACGGGCAAGTGCCACAATTGGCTATATCATAAACATTTATGAAAACAACATTAATTCAAGGTTAGGGTTAGGCATAATGTTAGGTTTAAAATCAGATTTTTTGAAGATAAATTGTAGAAAAAAGCTGTGTTTATGACTTTGCCACTTGCACACAAAGTGACTACCCTGTAGGTGGGCGTGGAAGCCAACTCATCCTCCATGGTCAAACCTATAATACATGGTTGAATCAGTTAGCTGCTAATGTAGCTCAGCTGGTAGAGCACGGCGCTTGTAACGCCAGGGTAGTGGGTTCGATCCCCGGGACCACCCATACACAAAAAAATAATAAATGACTGTAAGTCGCTTTGGATAAAAGCTTCTGCTAAATGGCATATTATATTATAATGCCAACCTAGCATTGGTGGTTAACCATTCAAGGCCTGGGGAGGAGACTGAGTTATCTGTGTCTGTTTTAAATGGTTAAGACACAGGGCGGCTCCACCATATTACCACAAACAAACACAACCCCCCAGGCTACAGGCGTAATCTGGTCACTCCGTTTCCACGGCAGCCATTTGAATAAGGGCTCATTAGCGACCATCAATCACCCTGTTCCTAGCCCGAGGCTGGGACCATTCACACACACACGCACTCCTGTGACTATAGTAAAAATGTAAAAATATAGTTCATCCTCAGAGCCTTTGTGTGTTTCCTTTATATCCACGATGTCATCATCCTTCTCTCACATGGCCAGGGTAGTGGTACAGAACATGATGCCGGATCTAAACTATAGCAGCTCTCTACTACCGTACAGCACCTGATCGCTCATCTCTCTACACTACAGCACTACAGCTTTGGCTGGCGTCCCTCCCTGAGCCAATCCCTAAGTATAGATGTAGGAGATCATATTGCACTAGCAGGGGAATGGTTGGGGTCTTTCTCTTCATAGCACTCACCTGCCCAGGTGTGTGTGTGTGAGTGTATGTGTGTGTTTGGTTTGAAATGCCTTATCTGAGTGCTTCAGGGGGAGCACTTAACCCCACCCCTTCAGAGCAGGTGGCTCTGCAGAAGTGATTATGTCGGGAGAGAAACTTTGCGCTTTGGTTCATAGAACCGTTGATTGCATCACTTTTTTTACATGGTGGGGTTGTGATTTTTTTTATCGGGTCGCGGGTCAAAAAATTTGGAAACCCCTGAATTATGTCATCTAAAGAATTCTATTTTCCTTCTTCTTGAGACTTTGAGGAAGTTTAGGATTTTTTGTTGCTTTTTGATGTTTGACTATACAGTATTCAGATATCCATTCTTAGTTACTCATAGGTCCGTTTTATCTAATACATATCTTTCTGTTCCCCCATAAAGCTGCATTCGATAATTTATACATAGTCTGTTCCCTTGTGTCTTAGTCTCTCTCTCTTTTTGGCCGTCCACTCTCCTGATTCTGGCATCAGCAGCAGAGTTGGCTCCCAGAGTGTGTAAATTAATATGATAATAATGATGACAGCATTGGTTTAAATTGCAGAGTATGACAGCCAAGGTATGCAGGGGGCCTGTAACAACACGGACACTGACTTCAACATGGGCACTGACTAGAAAACAAACAGGTTATGGGGTTCAACTCTACTGGATTGAACTCACAGAGCAGAGCTACATAGAGGTAGCATCTGATCTGGGCCAGCATTCATGAAGCGTCTCAGAGTAGGAGTGCTGTTCTCGAATCAGTTTTGGCTTTCAGATAATAATGAGAATAAAAATGATTTGGACAGGGGAAACCTGATCCTAGATCAGCACTCCTAATCTCAGACGCTTTGTGGATATGGGCCCTGGTCCCCAAAGGACATACAGTGCATTCGGAAAGAATTCAGACCCCTTCTCTTTTTCCACATTTTGTTACATTACAGCCTTATTCTAAAATGTCCTCATCAATCTACACACAATACCCCATAATGACAAAGTGAAAACAGGTTTTTAGACATTTTTGCAAATGTATACTTTTTTTATTTTTTATTTACATAAGTATTCAGACCCTTTGTTATGAGACTCGAAATTGAGCTCAGGTGCATCCTGTTTCTTTTGATCATCCTTGAGATGTTTCTACAACTTGATTGGAGTCCACCTGTGGTAAATTCAATTGATTGGACATGATTTGGAAAGGCACACCCCTGTCTATATAAGGTCCCACAGTTGACAGCGCATGTCAGAGCAAAAACAAAGCCATGAGTTTGAAGGACTTTTCCGTAGAGCCCCGAGACAGGACTGTGTCGAGGCACAGATCTGGGGAAGGATACCAAAAAAATTCTGCAGCATTGAAGCCACTCCTCAGTAAAAGGCACATGACAGCCCACTTCGAGTTTGCCAAAAGGCACCTAAAGGACTCTCAGACCATGAGAAACAAGATTCTCTGTTCTGATGAAACCAAGATTGAACTCTTTGGCCTGAATGCCAAGCGTCACGTCTGGAGGAAGCCTGGCACCATCCCTACGGTGAAGCATGGTGGTGGCAGCATCATGCTGTGGTGATGTTTTTCAGCAGCAGGGACTGGGAGACTAGTCAGGATCGAGGGAAAGATGAACGGAGCAAAGTACACAGATATCCTTGATGAAAACCTGCTCCAGAGTACTCAGGACCTCAGACTGGGGCGAAGGTTCACCTTCCAACAAGAACACAACCCTAAGCACACAGCCAATACAACGCAGGAGTGGCTTCAGGACAAGTCTCTGTATGTCCTTGAGTGGTCCAACCGGAGCCCGGACTTGAACCCAATTGAACATCTCTGGAGAGACCTGAAAATAGCTTTGCAGCGACGCTCCCCATCCAACCTGACAGAGCTTGAGAGGATCTGCAGAGAAGAATGGGAGAAACTCCCCAAATACAGGTGTGCCAAGCTTGTAGCGTCATACCCAAGAAGTCCTAAATGTAAGAAGACTCGAGGCTGTAATCGCTGCCAAAGATGCTTCAACAAAGTACTGAGTAAAGGGTCTGCATACTTATGTAAATGTTATATTTCAGTTTCTAAAAACCTGTTTTTGCTTTGTCGTTATGGGGTATTGTGTGTAGATTGATGAGGTAAAAAAAACAATTTAATCAATTTTAGAATAAGGCTGTAACGTAACAAAATGTGGAAAAAGTCAAGGGGTCTGAATACTTTCCGAATGCACTGTATACCGTCTCAAAAAGCTATTACAGAATGTCTTACAAGTCCTCTCACAACAATAAGAACAACTAAATAAAAAAATTATTTTTCCCTTTATGCCACTACTTTTGGCTACACCATGTTCACATTTGTACACCAAGGGGAGATTACAAATACACTGGCGCCCTCTTGTGACATGACAGCCATAATGCATTGATTCCCAAACCTATGAGAAAGGGCACAAAACCAATCAAACCAGCCCCAAAAGGGATGAGCTGCAATTTGCAAAACACCATTTTTATGTTTTGACCATGTCATCATATGCTAGTTCTCTCAGAATACTCACCCACTGGTGACATCATCAGGGCGCGCTGCGTTCTTGCTCAGCACATCCCCGTCACTCATGTAGCCCGTCACCTCCATGGCAATGCCCTCCAGGTCAATATCCTCCCCTCTCTCCCCCAGATCCATACTGAGGGCACCTCCCCGCCCCGCCAGCTGTCTCCGCAGGGGGCCAGGGTACAGGTAGCGCCCCCCCTGCCCTCCTCCTCCCAAGGCACGACCCCCATAGCCGTTCCCTGTAGAGGGGGCGTCCCCCGCCTGCAGACGGGGGCTGGACTGGCCCAGTCGCCATGACGACAGGGAGGGCCGGGAGGAAGTGAGGCTGAGGATGCTCCGCCCACTGCCGCCGCTTATCTCCGTGGTGACGTTGCTGTCAAAGGTTGTCTCCAAGGTGCTGGGGGAGGGAGGGAGGGAGGGGAGAAGCAGAAAAAAAGACTATGAGCGTAAGACTAGACATTAGCTCATCAGCATTGAATTGGACTAGACTAGACAGCAGTCTCTAATCCTGTGAAAGGGAGAGCAAGCAGCACGGAGAGAGACTGGGTCAGGAGCTTGAATCAAAATCCAAAGACAAGACCACTGCTCCATCCAGCCAATACTGGATCAAAGACACTGACACACTCATAAAGGGGTGGATCATGCTGAAAAACCAGACACAAGACACAGTCTAGTGGGTTTGGAGAACAAGCCCTCCCTTACATACAAACTAGAATAGAGCATCAGACAGACAAGTCTCAAACCGCAAAAGTTCATTCAACTTCGTCCTTTATTCTATTTCTATCTGGCAACCCTGGAGGCTGGGACACGTCCACAGTCTCAGACGCGGCGTTTGTAGTGACACTACATGGCCACTAGGTGGCAGTGATGTCCCACTTAAGCTGCACGCCATCTTCAAAATTAGACCTTTGTCCTGGTGGACCACCCACTGCTTGTTAAAACAGACGTGCTAACTCACCTTTCCTTTTACATTAACAGCCTGCTTTTGGGATTTTTACAAGAGAAAGTGTTATGTATCTTTGCTAAGAATAGCTTTATTGTGATCACTACAGTCTAGGTCCAAAATGCTTCTTAACAGCTTCTACCCCCAAGCCATAAGACTCCTGAACAGCTAATCAAATGGCTACCCGGACTATCTGATTTTATTTTTTACTTATCTATTGTTTACTTAACACTTATTTTTCTTAAAACTGCATTGTTGGTTAAGGGCTTGTAAGTAAGCATTTCACAGGTCTACCCTGTTGTATTCGGTGCATGTGACAAATAACATTTGATTTGATTTGATATTGTGGTCTCTCTCTGTGTCTGTTATGTCTTAATGGATGTCAGTGGAACTTGTTGAATACACATAATTTAATCTGGAATATGGAATCTGTTTGGATACTGGACTGGACATATGTTCTGGACCTGTCTATTCTCATTGCAGGGGGTTCTTACCTGTGTGTGATCTGAGTCCCCCGTAGACTAGACATGGTCTCTTCCAGGTTCTGGCGTAGGTCTGCAATGTTTTTAACAGTCCGCAGTCGCCGTGTCTCTGGATCTTCTGCTATACAGAACAAACAATGTGACTGAGTACATAGGTACTAGTGGTGCGCAGGTCAACTGTTTGTTCACCCGCACCCGCCCGCAATTGCTAATAACCCATCAGCAACCGCCAGACTATATGTGATAAAGTGAAAATCTGAGGCCCACACCCGACCCTAACCTGCTAATATAAAAAATGTGCTGTAGGTTACAGTCAGAGTCAAACTCCGACGTCATATTTGCCTCCGTGGATCGACGTTAACTTTTTCTCCCTGTTCCCAAAAACATTTACAATTGGTGTGCAGGCTATTTGGCGCGCGTACAGTTAGGCCCTAAAGCTTAGATTTACACTCTGATAGACTAAAATAATGAAAGAAAAACCTCAATGTAGCCTATAGATATAAATTGCACATGAATTATACATTTAAGGATTTTTTAAAGTATTGTTTTCTCTTTATTCAACCCGCCCGCCACCCACCTGCCCTTCATCAACACAATTCTTCATGACCCTAAACACACCTGCCCCGTGGATATAACTGAGGGGAAAAATTCGTCGTCGGGTGAGGTTGTGTCTCTCTGGCGGGAGGTAAGCTTGGTTATATGGCTTGTATGGTGTCGAGTAAAGCTTAAACTATGTAGTTAGATTGTAGTTAGGTATTGTAGGTAGTTATCGTGGGTTATTGTATGTAATTATTGTAGGTATTGTATTCGGCTGAGCCCAGTGAAGCACGAGGCTAGCTAACCCACTACCTGGACTAGCTAGCGGGTAGCTACTGGTAACTATTAGCAACTGTGGATAGTTGTTTCACGCTTGAGAGTGCCTGTCATTATGCCAGCTAGCTGCCTACAATAATTACATACAATAATGCCTACCATTCAGCTGTTTTTCTAACATCTTTGTCTGAAGCGTTAACGTTAGGTAGTAAGTAGCTACTGTGCTCAAATTGTAGCTAGCTTGTTGCTACCTGGATACAGTGGGGGAAAAAAGTATTTAGTCAGCCACCAATTGTGCAAGTCCTCCCACTTAAAAAGATGAGAGAGGCCTGTAATTTTCATCATAGGTACATGTCAACTATGACAGACAAATTGAGAATTTTTTTTCCTGAAAATCACATTGTAGGATTTTTAATGAATTTATTTGCAAATTATGGTGGAAAATAAGTATTTGGTCACCTACAAACAAGCAAGATTTCTGGCTCTCACAGACCTGTAACTTCTTCTTTAAGAGGCTCCTCTGTCCTCCACTCGTTACCTGTATTAATGGCACCTGTTTGAACGTATCAGTATAAAAGACACCTGTCCACAATCTCGAACAGTCACACTCCAAACTCCACTATGGCCAAGACCAAAGAGCTGTCAAAGGACACCAGAAACAAAATTGTAGACCTGCACCAGGCTGGGAAGACTGAATCTGCAATAGGTAAGCAGCTTGGTTTGAAGAAATCAACTGTGGGAGCAATTATTAGGAAATGGAAGACACTGATAATCTCCCTCGATCTGGGGCTCCACGCAAGATCTCACCCCGTGGGGTCAAAATGATCACAAGAACGGTGAGCAAAAATCCCAGAACCACACGGGGGGACCTAGTGAATGACCTGCAGAGAGCTGGGACCAAAGTAACAAAGCCTACCATCAGTAACACACTACGCCGCCAGGGACTCAAATCCTGCAATGCCAGATGTGTCCCCCTGCTTAAGCCAGTACATGTCCAGGCCCGTCTGAAGTTTGCTAGAGTGCATTTGGATGATCCAGAAGAGGATTGGGAGAATGTCATATGGTCAGATGAAACCAAAATAGAACTTTTTGGTAAAAACTCAACTCGTCGTGTTTGGAGGACAAAGAATGCTGAGTTGCATCCAAAGAACACCATACCTACTGTGAAGCATGGGGGTGGAAACATCATGCTTTGGGGCTGTTTTTCTGCAAAGGGACCAGGACGACTGATCCGTGTAAAGGAAAGAATGAATGGGGCCATGTATCGTGAGATTTTGAGTGAAAACCTCCTTCCATCAGCAAGGGCATTGAAGATGAAACATGGCTGGGTCTTTCAGCATGACAATGATCCCAAACACACCGCCCGGGCAACGAAGGAGTGGCTTCGTAAGAAGCATTTCAAGGTCCTGGAGTGGCCTAGCCAGTCTCCAGATCTGAACCCCATAGAAAATCTTTGGAGGGAGTTGAAAGTCTGTGTTGCCCAGCGACAGCCCCAAAACATCACTGCTCTAGAGGAGATCTGCATGGAGGAATGGGCCAAAATACCAGCAACAGTGTGTGAAAACCTTGTGAAGACTTACAGAAAACGTTTGACCTGTGTCATTGCCAACAAAGGGTATATAACAAAGTATTGAGAAACTTTTGTTATTGACCAAATACTTATTTTCCACCATAATTTGCAAATAAATTCATTAAAAATCCTACAATGTGTTTTTCTGGATTTTTTTTCCTCATTTTGTCTGTCATAGTTGACATGTACCTATGATGAAAATTACAGGCCTCTCTCATCTTTTTAAGTGGGAGAACTTGCAGAATTGGTGGCTGACTAAATACTTTTTTCCCCCACTGTAGCTAACTAAACAATAGCTGTAACGACCTAGCGAACAGACGCGAACTGGCTGAGTCAATTCAGTGGCTAGCTTTGCACTTGGCTAGCTAACAGTAGCTGCTAGGGGTAAGTTAAAACCTACATTTGTGTTTTGTTTTTTACATACTGGTAGCCAGAGTCGTTCAAGGGAATTCGGGACATGGGTGACTAGTTAATGTTAGCTTGGCTCTCTCTGTGTGTTCGTGCCGTGGGTGGAGGGTTTTTTTTCGTTGGCAGAAAGCAATGGCTAGCTAGTATGCTAACTATTCTAGCTAACTAACTGGCTGAATAAGTTGACGACAGACTCGCTCAAGCTGTCGGGACTAACCCACAACGTCAGACACGGACACGTATGATCTGCTTGGCGTGTTGACACACTGGTGTTTTGTTGTGGCCGAGTATTGGTGCTAAACCGTGTTGTTGGAGGCTGGCATGCTAGTTGGCTGTGGCATCATAGGATTCGGTGCCCTGGACGGTTTTTCACAGAATAATACTGTACCAAGTTAGCTAGCTGAATAAACTAAGTTAGTCTATTCCTAGAAAACATTGAACCGCTGTCGTTTACATCAATTATAGTTTCTGAGGTGGAAGTTGGGAGAGTTATATTTGGGTGTTTCAGTGAAACGTAAGTGAGGGAGGCCCCGCTCTCTTGCTTTCCCAGATGTTTAGTTCATTTCATTCCGATCTCCTTTGCATTATTGTAGCCATTTTCTGTAGCCTGTCAACTATGCTTCTGTCTATCCCTGTTCTCTCCTCTCCGCACAGGCTATACAAACGCCTCACACCGCGTGGCTGCTGCCTCTCTAACCTGGTGGTCCCTGCACACACGACCCACGTGGAGTTCCAGGTCTCCAGCAGCCTCTGGAACTGCCGTTCTGCGGCCAACAAGGCAGAGTTCATCTCAGCCTATACTACCCTCCAGTCCCTCGACTTCTTGGCGCTGACGGAAACATGGATTACCACTGAAAACACTGCTACTCCTACTGCTCTCTCCTCGTCTGACCATGTGTTCTCGCATACCCCGAGAGCATCTGGTCAGCGGGGTGGTGGCACAGGAATCCTCATCTCTCCCAAGTGGACATTCTCTCTTTTTCCCCTGACCCATCTGTCTATCTCCTCATTTGAATTCCATGCTGTCACAGTCACTAGCCCATTCAAGCTTAACATACTTGTTATTTATCGCCCTCCAGGTTCCCTTGGAGAGTTCATCAATGAGCTTGACGCCTTCATAAGTTCCTTTCCTGAGGATGGCTCACCCCTCACAGTTCTGGGTGACTTTAACCTCCCTACGTCTACCTTTGACTCATTTCTCTCTGCCTCCTTCTTTCCACTCCTCTCCTCTTTTGACCTCACCCTCTCACCGTCCCCCCCCCTACTCACAAGGCAGGCAATACGCTTGACCTCATCTTTACTAGATGCTGTTCTTCTACTAATCTCACTGCAACTCCCCTCCATGTCTCCGACCACTACTTTGTATCCTTTTCTCTCTCGCTCTCCTCCAACACTACTCACTCTGCCCCTACTCAGATGGTAATGCGCCGTCGCAACCTTCGCTCTCTCTCTCCCGCTACTCTCTCCTCTTCCATCCTATCATCTCTTCCCTCTGCTCATACCTTCTCCCTCCAATCTCCTGATTCTGCCTCCTCAACCCTCCTCTCCTCCCTTTCTGCATCCTTTGACTCTCTATGTCCCCTATCCTCCCAGCCGGCTCGGTCCTCCCCTCCTGCTCCGTGGCTTGACGACTCATTGCGAGCTCACAGAACAGGGCTCCGGGCAGCTGAGCGGAAATGGAGGAAAAATAGACTCCCTGCGGACCTGGCATCTTTTCACTCCCTCCTCTCTAAATTTTCTTCCTCTGTTTCTGCCGCTAAAGACACTTTCTACCACTCTAAATTTCAAGCCTCGGCCTCTAACCCTAGGAAGCTCTTTTCCACCTTCTCCTCCCTGCTGAATCCTCCTCCCCCCCTCCTCCCTCTCTGTGGATGACTTCGTCAACCATTTTGAAAAGAAGGTTGACGACATCCGATCCTCGTTTGTTAAGTCAAATGACACTGCTGGTCCTGCTCACACTGCCCTACCCTATGCTTTGACTTCTTTCTCCCCTCTCTCTCCAAATGAAATCTTGCGACTTGTGACGGCCGGCCGCCAAACAACCTGCCCGCTTGACCCTATCCCCTCCTCTCTTCTCCAGACCATCTCCGGTGACCTTCTCCCTTACCTCACCTCGCTCATCAACTCATCCTTGACCACTGGCTATGTCCCTTCCGTCTTCAAGAGAGCGAGAGTTGCACCCCTTCTCAATAAACCTACACTCGATCCCTCCGATGTCAACAACTACAGACCAGTATCCCTTCTTTCTTTTCTCTCCAAAACTCTTGAGCGTGCCGTCTTTAGCCAACTCTCTTGCTATCTCTCTCAGAATGACCTTCTTGATCCAAACCAGTCAGGTTTCAAGACTGGTCATTCAACTGAGACTGCTCTTCTCTGTGTCACGGAGGCTCTCCGCACTGCTAAAGCTAACTCTCTCTCCTCTGCTCTTGTCCTTCTAGACCTGTCTGCTGCCTTTGATACTGTGAACCATCAGATCCTCCTCTCCACCCTCTCCGAGTTGGGTATCGCCGACGCGGCTCACTCTTGGATTGCGTCCTACCTGACCGGTCGCTCCTACCAAGTGGCGTGGGGAGAATCTGTCTCCGCACCACGTGCTCTCACCACTGGTGTCCCCCAGGGCTCAGTTCTAGGCCCTCTCCTATTCTCGCTATACACCAAGTCACTTGGCTCTGTCATATCCTCACATGGCCTCTCCTATCATTGCTACGCAGACGACATACAACTAATCTTTTCCTTTCCCCCTTCTGATAACCAGGTGGCGAATCGCATCTCTGCATGTCTGGCAGACATATCAGTGTGGATGACGGATCACCACCTCAAGCTGAACCTCGGCAAGACGGAGCTGCTCTTCCTACCGGGGAAGGACTGCCCGTTCCATGATCTCGCCATCACGGTTGACAACTCCGTTGTGTCCTCTTCCCAGAGTGCAAAGAGCCTTGGCGTGACCCTGGACAAAACCTTGTCGTTCTCCGCTAACATCAAGGCGGTGACCCGATCCTGTAGGTTCATGCTCTACAACATTCGGAGAGTACCACCCTGCCTTACACAGGAAGCGGCACAGGTCCTAATCCAGGCACTTGTCATCTCCCGTCTGGATTACTTCAACTCGCTATTGGCTGGGCTCCCTGCTTGTGCCATTAAACCACTACAACTCATTCAGAATGCCGCAGCCCGTCTAGTGTTCAACCTTCCCAAGTTCTCTCACGTCACCCCGCTCCTCCGCACACTCCACTGGCTTCCAGTTGAAGCTCGCATCTGCTACAAGACCATGGTGCTTGCCTACGGAGCTGTGAGGGGAACGGCACCTCCGTACCTTCAGGCTCTCATCAGTCCCTACACCCAAACGAGGGCATTGCGTTCATCCACCTCTGGCCTGCTGGCCCCCCTACCTCTGCGGAAGCACAGTTCCCGCTCAGCCCAGTCAAAACTGTTCGCTGCTCTGGCACCCCAATGGTGGAACAAGCTCCCTCACGACGCCAGGACAGCGGAGTCACTCACCACCTTCCGGAGACACTTGAAACCCCACCTCTTTAAGGAATACCTGGGATAGGATAAAGTAATCCTTCTACCCCCCCTTACCCCACCCCAAAGAAAGAAAAAAAAAAACATATTGTAAAGTGGTTATCCCACTGGCTATAAGGTGAATGCACCAATTTGTAAGTCGCTCTGGAAAAGAGCGTCTGCTAAATGACGTAAATGTAAATGTAATGTAAATGGGACTGCGGGCTATGAGTCAACCTGCGCATCACTAATGGTCACAACAAAAACCACAACTGAATTGTGAGTGCATGAGCCAGAAAGGTATTTTTCCCATCAGACAGAATCAATCGGATTCATGTGCTGTTCTCCTCAAACTAACAATCTCACACAATATACAGTGAGGGAAAAAAGTATTTGATCCCCTGCTGATTTTGTACGTTTGCCCACTGACAAAAAAATAATCAGTCTATAATTTTAATGGTAGGTTTATTTGAACAGCGAGAGACAGAATAACAACAAAAAAATCCAGAAAAGCGCATGTCAAAAATGTTATAAATTGATTTGCATTTTAATGAGGGAAATAAGTATTTGACCGCTCTGCAAAACATGACTTAGTACTTGGTGGCAAAACCCTTGTTGGCAATCACAGAGGTCAGACGTTTCTTGTAGTTGGCCACCAGGTTTGCACACATCTCAGGAGGGATTTTGTCCCACTCCTCTTTGCAGATCTTCTTCAAGTCATTAAGGTTTCGAGGCTGATGTTTGGCAACTCGAACCTTCAGCTTCCTCCACAGATTTTCTATGGGATTTAGGTCTGGAGACTGGCTAGGCCACTCCAGGACCTTAATGTGCTTCTTCTTGAGACACTCCTTTGTTGCCTTGGCCGTGTGTTTTGGGTCATTGTCATGCTGGAATATCCATCCACGACCCATTTTCAATGCCCTGGCTGAGGGAAGGAGGTTCTCACCCAAGATTTGACGGGACCGTCCATCGTTCCTTTGATGCGGTGAAGTTGTCCTGTCCCCTTAGCAGAAAAACACCCCCAAAGCATAATGTTTCCACCTCCATGTTTTACAGTGGGGATGGTGTTCTTGGGGTCATAGGCAACATTCCTCCTCCTCCAAACACGGCGAGTTGAGTTGATGACAAAGAGCTCAATTTTGGTCTCATCTGACCACAACACTTTCACCCAGTTCTCCTCTGAATAATTCAGATGTTCATTGGCAAACTTCAGACGGCCCTGTATATGTGCTTTCTTGAGCAGGGGGATCTTGCGGGTGCTGCAGGATTTCAGTCCTTCACGGCGTAGTGTGTTACCAATTGTTTTCTTGGTGACTATGGTCCCAGCTGCCTTGAGATCATTGACAAGATCCTCCCGTGTAGTTCTGGGCTGATTCCTCACCATTCTCATGATCATTGCAACTCCACGAGGTGAGATCTTGCATGGAGCCCCAGGCCGAGGGAGATTGACAGTTATTTTGTGTTTATTCCATTTGCGAATAATCGCACCAACTGTTGTCACCTTCTCACCAAGCTGCTTGGCGATGGTCTTGTAGCCCATTCCAGCCTTGTGTAGGTCTACAATCTTGTCCCTGACATCCTTGGAGAGCTCTATGGTCTTGGCCATGGTGGAGAGTTTGGAATCTGATTGATTGATTGCTTCTGTGGACAGGTGTCTTTTATACAGATAACACGCTGAGATTAGGAGCACTCCCTTTAAGAGTGTGCTCCTAATCTCAGCTCGTTACCTGTATAAAAGACACCTGGGAGCCAGAAATCTTTCTGATTGAGAGGGGGTCAAATACTTATTTCCCTCATTAAAATGCAAATCAATTTATAACATTTTTGACATGGGTTTTTCTGGATTATTTTGTTGTTATTCTGTCTCTTACTGTTCAAATAAACCTACCATTAAAATGATAGACTGATCATTTCTTTGTCAGTGGGCCAACGTACAAAATCAGCAGGGGATCAAATACTTTTTTCCCTCACTGTATATATATATATATATTTTAATGGCCTATGTAATTTCTGTACTGTTCAGACACACATAATCAATTGCCCATCAGCTCCTACAGACAGAACTAGTTGATGGCCTACCTGAAAGGTCCTCAATGGATGGCTGGCTGGTTTTAAAGGGGACGTTTTCTCCGCCCGTTCCTCCTGAACCTGCCTCTGTCGCCATGATACCGTCCACGTCCGTTTGTGACCTAGATGATAACAAAGTGCCAAAGGTCAAAAGGAATATCTGGATTGTCAATGTCAATTCCCCCCTTTCTCTAAAACAGAGATGGTATGATCCTGCCGTTAATGCCCTATGACTGGTTAATGACAGGAGAGGAAGTTCCTAAGTGGTGAGTGTAGGGGTGAGGCAGTGGGGGGGCTATTCATACAGGAGAGGATCAGAGGTATAGGGGGTAGGCTGTCCCAGGGTGGGACCAGGGGAAGTGGGGGGGTTGGATAACGACAGGTGGTTAGAATGGCTCCATTCAGTGAGAGGGACCTCCACCCATATCACACTGGGACTGAGATACAGAGGTCAGGGGTGGGCTGAGCATACAAACACACAGTGGGAAAGGTGATTCTAGGGGAAATTCCTAGCAAACAGCTTGCAGATGCCCACTAATGATCAGTGACTAATGACTTATGATCCTTTCAGACTTTCTCAGGATACTAATACAGATTCACAAAGGCCTGGTCGGGTAGACACATCATGACAAATGTTACAGTTTACAGTTTTATCAGTCCAAAGTATGTGTATTACTCACCTGTACATGAAGGGTGCTACGGTGGCTGTGTTGGGGTGGCTGTGGTGCTGCTGGGGCTGAGGTAGCTGGACGCTGACTGTGTTGCAGGCTGTGCTCTGTGTAGCGCCACCACTACCACCTTCCACCACCGGGGCGGCACTGTGGCCCTGTTGTGAGGCCTTGCCCTCTGTAGAAGCCAGACTAGAGGTAGAGCTAGAGTGTCTGCTGTCCCTGTCTCTGTCAAGGTGTCCGCGATGCAGGACCAGACCCCCCCCCAACCGCATGCTCCGGGGACGCTCCCCGCCCTCCTTCCCCCCTGCCGAGGGGGCCTTCCCCCCTAGCCCTGAGGTTTTACCCCCTGGCTTTGGTATGCTGCTGTGTGCAGGGACAGAACTCTCCTTCTTGGCCACTTTGCTCCCTTTGGGTATGAAACTGGCGATTTTAGAAGTTCTCTTATTGGAGGAGGGTTCCGTTTCCATGGTGACAGTGGTAGTCGCTTCCTCCTTAGGCTCCTCCCCCCTGAGTTCCATCCTCTCGGTGGTGATGTGCTTCCCCACCTCTTTCCCTCTTTCCTTCTCTTTCTCTTTCTCCTTCCCCCTATCCTTCTCTTTCTCCTTCTCCAGTCCTTTCACTGAGCTCTTTTTAGCAGTCAGAGCTCTGCTGAACGTGCGCTGAGCGATTCCCCTCAGTGCGATCTTGGGGCTGCTGGTTGTTGTGGCGATGGTAGGGACATGGGTTGAGGCACCACTGTGGGTCATCCCATTACCGGTCCCGTTGACGCCGGGCCGGGCGTTCCCCTCCGCCTCCTCCAGGGAGTCGGTGTTGGACCCTGCCTCTGCCCTCTCCACTCCACCAGCCCCGAGCTGCCGGGCGGGGGCACCGCTGTCCGCCTGAGCCCCCTGAGTGCTGGAGGACGAGGACTTAGATCCACCTTTACTGTTAAACAGCTTGAACTTCTCCAGCATAGACTTCTGTTGGATAACTTTAGGGGGTTGATCGGTGGACGAGGAGGCCTTAGAGGAGGTATCCTTCTCCTGCTTGACAGAGAGCATGGCTGAGGAGGAGGTGTGCTTGGAGCTCCCAGATTTACTCCTCCAGGGCTTGCTGCTGGAGTTGGGGTGGGGGATGGCCGAGGAAGAGGTGGAAGAGCAGGAGGATGGAGGGACGGGAGCCGAGGTAGAGACGCTGTTGGCGGAAGTGCTGATGGTCACTGGGGACGACGGAGCATGCTCATTCATTACCGGAGTCTGTGAAGTCATACCCTCTGAGGGTTCTGTGAGGAAGAGGAGGAAGAGGAAAAGGACAGGATGAAGAGGTGGAAGGGATGAAGAAAAGGATGAGAGGAGGAAGTGAGAAGAGGATAACAGAGAGGGGAGGAGAACAGGAGTGAGAGGGGATTAGGAGATGAGAGGAGTGAAGAAGAAGAAGAGGAGGAAGATAAGGGGGAAAGCAGGAGTCGGAGAGAGGATAAGGAGAGGGGAAAGGAGAGAAATAAGAGATTGTTAGATAGAGCAATCCTCATAGACCCCACACTAACTGTCCATATAAGGTCCTGCACTGTGGAACGCTCGAATTAGCCTGTGTTGACACAGTCTAAACATGTCATTACTTAAACGCTAGCGAACCCACGACACTCGGCTAACTATTAGAAACCTTGGACACTAACTATGAGAGTGCCAATCATAAACTGTTTATAAAAACAATGAGGGAAAGCGCTTTAAAGTTGGCCAAGGAATTTGAGCTGAGATACAACACTGCCACTGACACCCTTGGGAGGTTTGGACTTATATGGACCGATTCTGGTCATTATCTTCCAATTCACAGACAAAGACTTGCTCCATTCCAAGTCTGTATTCTGAACTACTGTGGAAATGAGCTAGCTAAAACACAAATATTTTCATTAATTTGACAATTTTGTCTAAATGAAGGTTTTACATAAGACACATCTGTTTCACTGTTACAGAGCACACAAAAACCAACACAAATCACTTTTTAAAAGTTTATATTTTGTTACCCCTCTAAATCAATAATGTTTGACTTAACAATAACAGTCACAATCAAATCCAAAACCCACATTGATACAGAACTAGCTAATATATTCTTCCTCAAGAGGCTAATACTGTACAGTACAAGAATAGAGTGTAGTTATTGTGTGCCTATAGAGACTCCCAGTGACTACTTACTGCTAGCCTTACTTTGAATATTCAAAGTCAAACTGCCAAACTGCCCTTGTGGCCACTCCCATGCCCAACCCATTAGCCAGCCAGTACAGCACATGGACACAGCAAAACAGAAGCTACTGTCCTGCTGCACTTCCAAATACTTTCACAAACACTGTCAATTAAGTAATGATCTCAAACTGAAGCCGTTGAAATTCCTTTCAATACACTATTAGAAAAAAAGGTGCTATCTAGAAACTTAAAGGGTTCTTTGGCTGTCCCCATAGGAGAACCCTTTGAATAACCCTTTTTGGTCGCAGGTAGAACCCTTTTCGATCCAGGTAGAACCCTTTTCGGTTCCAAGTAGAACGCTTTCTACAGAGGATTCTACATGGAACCCAAAAGGGTTCTACCTGGAACCAATAAGGGTTCCCCCTGGAACCAAAAAGGGTTCTCCTATGGGGACAGCCGAATAACCCTTTTGGAACCCTTTTTTCTAAAGAGTGTAGCATCTCTTCTTACAGTGCAGTATGCAACCCTTTTTTCAGTATACCGCATTAGCGTGACTCTAAACACTTGACTTTATCATGGTAACTCCTTAAACGACTCTATTTTAATATTCACACATTTGGGCCTCGTTAAGGAAGTATTTACTAGGAATATTAAACACTCCACATCTTTATGCCACATCCCATTTTCACCACATCTATTCCTGTTTTTTAAGCACCTTTCATGCCCTAATTGCTTTTCATGCCCCTGTCGTTTCCCCCCAGTTCAGTATTTAGCGAGCGAGCATTGAAACAATGTGCACATTAGGAAGTGATTAGGGCCCAATTAGCCATGCTAGCAGTTAGCCAGCAGAAAGTGGGTCAGGTTGCTAATAGCTGGCTTCCTATTGGAGGAGGGCCTGAATGAGAGCGAGAGGAGGACCAGCAGTAATTACAGAGGAGGTAGAGGAGAGAGAGAATGAGAGAGAGAATGAGAGACAGAGAATGAGAAAGAGAGAGGGATTCAGACTCACTGAGGCTGGGATGTGGGAAAAGGGGAACTTTGAGAAGCTTACATCATGCCAACAGAACGGTCTGTGCCCCAGAGGGAGAATAGGGGGTGAAACCAGCTGGGGTTTTGGTTCAGAAGTGGACATTGTGTTGGCTTGGACACTGGACACAAGAAAAACACAGAGCATGTCTGGGGATGACCCAGAACCAGATTACCACCTAAAATGCTCTAGTTTTAATGAAAAGGAGATCCACATTTCACATCCTGGGTCAGAGGTGAACTTGCTATGAACCCCTTGCCCCACGGTTGTCAATAAAGTTGTATTGAAATGAATCCCCTTCCTTTTTATCACACAATTGACTTGTTTGCCTGTTTTAGAGACACACATGATGTATCAATACACATAAACACTCACACCTGAGCCACTGACCAGCATTCTTTCTCCCTCGCTCTCACCTAAAGATTGCCACACAATGAACTTTCGTCTTGTCCAATATCACAAACACATGGACTGCTGACATCACACTCATAATAGGTCATAGACCTCCTGACCTGACTAAGATCACTGTGACAAAGTTCACTACCTTGGGAAAAAAACAGAATTCCACCAACACACACACACACACCTTTGTGACTCTATATGACTTGTGTATTCTAGTAGTTTAAACAGGACACATGTTTTAATGTTTAAATCTTAACTACTCAATTAGTGCAGTCAATTAGTAGTCTGAAATCTGTCTGACAGAGGCCCTCAGGACTTAACCACAGACCACCAGTGAACTTCCTGCCATAACCCAGCTCTGTCTCACACACACACACACACACACACACACACACACACACACACACACACACACACACACACACACACAGACAGAGACACTCTCACCTACTCTAGTAAAAAAACCTGTGTTGAACAATGTTTTATCCAAAATCTAATCTACAGTGCATTCAGAAAGTATTCAGACCCCTTGACTTTTTCCACATTTTGTTACATTACAGCCTTATTCTAAAATTGATTAAATAGTTTTTTCCCCTCATCAATCTACACACAATACCCCATAACGACAAAGCAAAAACTGGTTTTTAGATATTTTTACAAATGTGTTTAAAATAAGAAACTTAAATATCACATTTAAATAAGTATTCAGACCCTTTACTCAGTACTTTGTTGAAGCACTTTTGGCAGCGATTACAGCCTTGAGTCTTCTTGGGTATGACGCTACAAGCTTGGCACACCTGTATTTGGGGAGTTTCTCCCATTCTTCTCTGCAGATCCTCTCAAGCTCTGTCATGTTGGATGGAGAGCGTCGCTACACAGCTATTTTCAGGTCTCTCCAGAGATGTTCGATCGGGTTCAAGTCCGGGCTCTGGCTGGGCCACTCAAGGACATCCAGAGACTTGTCCCGAACCCACTCCTGCGTTGTCTTGGCTGTGTGCTTAGGGTCGCTGTCCTGTTGGAAGTGAACCTTGGCCCCAGTCTGAGGTCCTGAGCGCTCTGGAGCAGGTTTTCATCAAGAATCTCTCTGTACTTTGCTCCGTTCATCTTTCCCTCAATCCTGACCAGTCTCACAGTCCCTGCCCCTGTAAAACATCCCCACAGCATGATGCTGCCACCACCATGCTTCACTGTAGGGATGGTGCCAGGTTTCCTCCAGACGTGACGCTTGGCATTCAGGCCAAATAGTTCAATCTTGGTTTCATCAGACCAGAGAATCTTGTTTCTCATGGTCTGAGAGTCCTTTAAGTGCCTTTTGGCCAACTCCAAGCGGGCTGTCATGTGCCTTTTACTGAGGAGTGGCTTCCGTCTGGCCACTCTACCATAAAGGCCTGATTGGTGGAGTGCTGCAGTGATTGTTGTCCTTCTGGAAGGTTCTCCCATCTCCACAGAGGAACTTTGGAGCTCTGTCAGAGTGACCATTGGGTTCTTGGTCACATCCCTGACCAAGGCACTTCCCACCCGATTGCTCAGTTTGTCTGGGCGGCCAGCCCTAGAAAGAGTCTTGGTGGTTCCAAAATTATTCCATTTAAGAATGATGGAGGCCACTGTGTTCTTGGGGACCTTCAATGCTGCAGAAATGTTTTGGTACCGTTCCCCAAATCTGTGCCTCGACACAATCCTGTCTCGGAGCTCTACAGTCGTGGTCAAAAGTATTGGTCTTCACAAAGTTTGCTGCTTCAGTGTTTATATATATTTTTGTCAGATGTTACTATGGTATACTGAAGTATAATTACAAACATTCCATAAGTGTCAAAGGCTTTTATTGAAAATTACATTAAGTTTATGCAAAGAGTCAAGATTTGCAGTGTTGACCCTTCTTTTTCAAGACCTCTGCAATCCACCCTGGCATGCTTTCAATTAACTTCTGGGCCACATCCTGACTGATGGCAGCCCATTCTTGCGTAATCAATGCTTGGAGCTTGTCAGAATTTGTGGGGTTTTGTTTGTCCAGGCGCCTCGAGGATTGACCACAAGTTCTCAATGGGATTAAGGTCTGCGGAGTTTCCTGGCCATGGACCCAAAATGTCGATGTTTTGTTCCCAGAGCCACTTAGTTATCCCTTTTGCCTTATGGCAAGATGCTCCATCATGCTGGAAAAGGCATTGTCCGTCACCAAACTGTTCTTGGATGGTCGGGAGAAGTTGCTCTCGGAGGATGTGTTGGTACCATTCTTTATTCATGGCTGTGTTCTTAGGCAAAATTGTGAGTGAGCCCACTTCCTTGGCTGAGAAGCAACCCCTCACATGAATGGTCTCAGGATGCTTTACTGTTGGCATGACACAGGACTGATGGTAGCGCTCACCTTGTCTTCTCCGGACAAGCTTTTTTCCGGATGCCCCAAACAATCGGAAAGGGGATTCATCAGAGAAAATGACTTTACCCCAGTCCTCAGCAGTCCAATCCCTGTACCTTTTGCAGAATATCAGTCTGTCCCTGATGTTTTTCCTGGAGAGAAGTGGCTTCCTCACTGCCCTTCTTGACACCAGGCCATCCTCCAAAAGTCTTCGCCTCACTGTGCGTGCAGATGCACTCACACCTGCCTGCTGCCATTCCTGAGCAAGCTCTGCACTGGTGATGCCCCGATCCCGCAGCTGAATCAACTTTAGGAGACGGTCCTGGCGCTTGCTGGACTTTCTTGGGCGCCCTGAAGCCTTCTTCACAACAATTGAACCTCTCTCCTTGAAGTTCTTGATGATACGATAAATGGTTGATTTAGGTGCAATCTTACTAGCAGCAATATCCTTGCCTGTGAAGCCCTTTTTGTGCAAAGCAATGATAACGGCACGCGTGACAGGGCTGAAATGCAGTGGAAATGTTTTTTGGGGATTAAGTTCATTTTCATGGCAAAGAGGGACTTTGAAATTAATTGCAATTTATCTGATCATTCTTTATAACATTCTGGAGTATATGCAAATTGCCATCATAAAAACTGAGGCAGCAGACTTTGTGAAAATTAATATTTGTGTCATTCTCAACACTTTTGACCACGACTGTACAGACAATTCCTTCGACCTAATGGCTTGGTTTTTGCTCTGACATGCACTGTCAACTGTGGGACCTTATATAGACAGGTGTGGCCATTAATATGGAGTTGGTCCCCGATTTGCTGCTATAACAGCCACTCTTCAGGGAAGGTTTTCCACTAAATGTTGGAACATTGCTGCGGGGACTTGCTTCCATTCAGCCACTAATTCTCATGGAAGCAAGTCCCCGCAGCAATGTTCCAACATTTAGTGGAAAACCTTCCCTGAAGAGTGGCTGTTATAGCAGCAAAGGGGGGACCAACTCCATATTAATGCCCATGATTTTGGAATGAGATGTTCGACGAGCAGAGATGTTCTACTTTTGGCCATGTAGTGTACTGTCTCTGTCTTTCTATAATCTCTCGGTCCCCCTCTATTTGACTCTCTGCCTTTTCCCCTTTCTCTCTATCAACTTTCTCTCTCTGGGGTTGGGTCCTACCCTGAGCTGCCCTCTGTCCTGATAACATCACAGGCTTCTGGGATATCCGCCCGGCACAGTGGACATAGAGCCCTTTTCACGGATAATCACGCCTGTGTGTGTGTTCCACTGTGTCTGTGTTACTGTCTATATGTGCCAGTACCAAGTGTACAATACAAACGTCCTCAACGTGTGTGTGCGTGTGTGTACGTGCGTGCATGTGTTGGGGCGCATGCATGTGTCAGAGACGTGTTTGTTCAACACAGCCACTTCAAAAGGCCCATGGTTTCCCCCAGCGTGTAATGGCTTAACTAAACCGGGAGGCAAACACGGTTGAGACCGCAACGCAACCACACACAAAAACAAGCTTAAATGCATTAGAGGGGCTAGCGTCGGCTGACACTGTTTAGCCCTCTCGACCGCTTTCACGGTCAAAAGACTGTAATTTAGATCACCCGTCAGTCAGTACTGACCTGGGCATTCCCTGCCTATAGAAACATATAGAGATAGACTTAAAACATAAAAGTCTGGGGGGAAAGAGCAGTATCATACTTACAGACACTGTATACAGTTTAGAATGACACTCAGCCTAAACTTATGATTATGAATGTGTCCAGATTCAGGAAGAGCCTTTTTAGCAACATACAGTTCTTAAGGAAATTGTGAATGTCATGGATACATTAGAACTAGTAGAAAGGAAATTGTGAATGTCATGGATACATTAGAACTAGTAGAAATATGGAGGCTTAAATATACTGATCTAGTGAGATATACATGGCGGAGACTGAATCAAGCTAGTCGTCTTGACTTCTTTCTTATCTCATTCTCGTTGGCACCAAAAGTAAAAAAAAGTGTTGATAGGGGACAGAATGCGGTCGGACCATCATATAATAGGCATATACATTACTCTTACTGAATTTCCACGTGGGCGAGGATATTGGAAATTTAATCAAAGCCTATTGGATGATAATTTATTTATAATTAGAACAAAGGAATTTATAACTGACTTTTTCCAACATAACATAGGTACAGCGAATCCCCTTATTGTATGGGACACCTTTAAATGTGCCTTTAGAGGCCATGCAATTCAGTACTCATCTCGAAAACAAAAGCAATTTAGGTCAAAAGAGTTTATACTAAGAAAGGAAATAGAAAGTCTAACAGAACAGATAGATGGCAATAAAAACTGTAACATAGAGGCTCAGAATAAATTAGAGGAAAAACAAAAAGAAATGGAGAAACTTATTCAAGAAAGATCAAGTGTAATATATTATAAAAATAAAGCAAACTGGATGGAATATGGGGAAAAATGCACAAAATTCTTTTTTAATCTTCAACATAGGAATGCTACCAAAAAGAACTTAATGAAACTGGTTACAATTGACGGAGTCACCCATAATTCACCAAATGATATTTTGAAGGAAGAAACAAAGTACTTTAAGCATATGTTTTCTTTTCAGTCGCCTCCATCTCCTCTAACTGAAGCTAATTGTAGAGATTTTTTTTCTATTGATAATGTCAAATTAACAGCCACACAGAAAGACTCATGTGAAGGTGAAATTACAGAGGAGGAACTTCTGGATGCAATTAAAGACTTTAAGTCCGGGAAAACTCCAGGGTTGGATGGCATACCAGTCGAGGTATACCAAACCTTTTTTGATATACTAAGAGGACCGTTATTAGCATGTTTTAACCACTCCTATGTAAATGGTAGATTATCTGACACTCAAGAAGAAGGTCTGATCTCATTATTACTGAAACAGGATACAAGTGGAAAATATAAAGATCCAGTCCATTTACAAAATTGGAGGCCCCTTACACTTCAGTGTTGTGATGCAAAAATCCTAGCAAAATGTATAGCGCATAGAATTAAAAAGGTATTGTCGGATATTATTCATTCTAATCAGACAGGTTTTTTACATGGAAGATACATTGGAGATAATATAAGGCAAGTATTGGAAACAATAGAACACTATGGAAAATATGGGAAACCAGGCCTGCTATTCATAGCAGACTTCGAAAAGGCATTTGATAAAGTACGACTGGGGTTTATATATAAATGCCTGGAGCGTTTCAATTTTGGTGAATCTCTTATAAAATGGGTCAAAATCATGTATAGTAACCCTAGGTGTAAAATAGTAAATAATGGCTATTTCTCAGAAAGTTTTAAACTGTCAAGAGGAGTGAAACAAGGTTGTCCACTATCGGCATATCTATTTATTGTGGCCATCGAGATGTTAGCTATTAAAATCAGATCCAATAATAATATCAGAGGATTAGAAATACAGGGCTTAAAAACAAAGGTGTCATTGTACGCAGATGATTCATGTTTTCTTTTAGATCCACAACTAGAATCCCTCCACAGCCTCATAGAGGATCTAGATACATTTTCTAACGTCTCTGGATTAAAACCAAATTATGACAAATGTACTATATTACGTATTGGATCACTAAAAAATACAATTTTTACATTACCATGTAATTTACCAATAAAATGGTCTGATGGTGATGTGGATATACTCGGAATACATATCCCAAAGGAAATAAATGATCTCACTTCAATACATTTTAATAGAAAGTTAGCAAAAATAGATAAGATCTTACTACCATGGAAAGGAAAATACCTGTCAATTTGTGGAAAAATCACCCTGATTAACTCTTTAGTATTATCCCAGTTTACCTATTTGCTTATGGTCTTGCCTACGCCTAGCAAACAGTTTTTTAAATTATATGAGAAAAAAATATTCAATTTTATTTGGAACGGCAAGCCAGACAAAATTAAAAGAGCATATTTATATAATGAATATGAATTCGTAGGACAGAAATTATTAAATATTAAAGCATTAGACCTATCACTAAAATCTTCAGTCATCCAAAAGTTATACTTAAATCCGAACTGGTTCTCAAGCAAATTAGTAAGATTGTCTCACCCAATGTTCAAAAAAGGCCTTTTTCCCTTTATTCAGATTACAACCTCTCACTTTCAGTTATTTGAAAAGGAAATAATCTCCCAAATGTCACTATTTCTAAAACAAGCCATAGCAAGTTGGTTGCAATTTCAATTTAATCCTCCAGAAACGACAGAACAAATAATGCAACAAATATTGTGGTTAAATTCAAATATACTAATTGACAAAAAACCTTTATTTTTTGACAGAATGTTTAAAAAAGGTATAATCTTCGTAAATGATATCATCGGTAGGACTGGTGGAGTTATGTTGCACATGCAGCTAACAAAAACATATGGAAATGTCTGCTCTACCCAAAATTACAACCAAATAATTGCAGCCTTACCGCAAAAGTGGAAGAGGAAAGTGGAAGGGGGAGAAAGTAAGGAACTTGTCTGTCGGCCTTGCATTAAAGAACATAATTGGTTAAGGAAAACTGTGATAAATAAAAAAGTATATCAGTTTCACTTAAGGACCAAAGGATTGACAGCCGTCCCATATAGATTGCAAAATAGTTGGGAAGAGATCTTTGACGTACCGATCCCATGGCATAGTGTTTATGAACTGACACACAAAACGACACCGGATTCAAAAATTAGAATCTTTCAATTTAAATTATTATATAAAATTATTGCTACCAATAGAATGTTATTTATATGGGGGATACAATCTTCCCAGCTCTGCAGATTTTGCTGTGAAGAGACAGAATCATTAGATCATTTGTTTTGGTTCTGTCCATTTGTAGCTTGTTTTTGGACACAGGTCCAGGAATGGCTAAAGGATTGCAATATTTACCTGGAACTAACCTTGCAGATAGCATTACTGGGTGATCTGAAAAGTCATAGTCAATCAATCAATAATATAATAATACTTTTAGCAAAAATGTTTATTTTTAATTCACAATCTGTAGAAGCAATGAGAATAGAAAGGTTCAGAACTTTTGTAAAACATCACAGTACGGTTGAAATATATATGGCAAATAGAAATCCTATATGGATGGTGTTAAGAGATAGATGGGAGGTGTTGAATAGAGTTGAAGGATGGGACTAATAACAAATAACAACAAATAATAACAAAGATAGCTAATAATGTAAGCATACTGTGTCCATAATAAGTATATAGGTTGTATGTTGGGAGCTTTTGGGAAAGAGCACAGTTAGAAAGATATGGCATATAGAAGCAAACCGGATGGACATCATGAAAATGATCGGAGAGGTTGAGAGTAGAAGTTCAGGAGCAAAAAATAAATTATATATATATATATATATATATATATATAAATAATATAATTATTGTAAAATTAACTCTGTCCATAAGGTGTAGATAGTAAGTATAGACCGGAAGTAGAGGCCTGGGCATTGTTGTTCACTAATTTACTCCAAGTAGGGAAAGGATGGTGGGGTTGAAAAGTAATAAAGGGGAATATATATATAAAAAACATGGGGGATTGGAAGTGATGCAGACAATTACATTAATAGAAGATACAATCTATCTGCAATATTAAGCTGATCCATTCCCCCCCAAGAAAAAAAAAAAACCATACAGTACAGTAACTGTATGATACTTATAGAAATAGCTTAGACATATTTCCAGGAATGCCCAGAGAGCAATCATGTTTTAGCTATACACAGATGTCTCGCCAGAAATACCCTATAAATAAATATAGACCACTAAAAGTTACTTGTTGTTTTTTGCTTATATATTCAATTACTCAGTTTAATCTAATTTAATATAGTCTACTTCTATTAAGGAGTACAATATGTAATCTGTTTAAACTGCTTACGTATATCCCCAAGTTCAGATAACAGACGTGTGCATGCACACACACACACACACACACACACACACACAAACACAAACACACACACACACACACCTCACTCATTGTGCCCTTGTGAGTGAGTGGGACAGCCAGTCTTTGTTTTGTGTGAAACTTTTAAAGTTCCTCCACATGAATACACTCAAACAGAGAGGCTACAGCTCATCATCTGTCCATTCATTCAGCAATGTCTGCACTGTCCACACACTTACACACACGCATGCACGCCACGCACACACACACACAAGAGTAAGCACCCACACAGACATTTGCATAGAACGCACATACACACACTCTCTCTCAATTCAATTCAATGGTTTTTATTGGCATGGGAAACATATGTTTACATTGCCAAAGCAAGTGAAATAGATCATAAACAAAAGTGAAATAAACAATAAAAAATTAACAGTAAACATTACACTCACAAAAGTTCCAAAGGAATAAAGACAACTAAAATGTCATATTATGGCTATATACAGTGTTGTAACGATGAATAGTTAAAGTACAAAAGGGAAAATAAATAAACAGAAATATGGGTTGGATTTACAATGGTCTCTCTCTCTCTCTCTCTCTCTCTCTCTCTCTCTCTCTCTCTCTCTCGCTCTCTCTCTCTCAATACATTGCTGCTGTCACCTTGTGTTAATGTAAAGCATAAGAGGAAGGCCAACTGTATGCTCATGACACGTTTTACATTCTACTGTCAGCACATTGACACAGAACAGTTCAGGCCAGACAATAGAACCGGCAGTTTTAACTGAGCCTTAGCATCTTCAGCATTTTATTTCAAGGTAGTAAATCACTGAATGTTCCCGCTCATTAACTTGTTGCTAAATTGGTACAGTAAAGCTTACTAAGTAAAATGGTGTATTAAAAGACAGATGACAAACCTCATGAGTGCTGCTGTATCACTGTCCCAGTAGAGTAGAGACCAAAAGAAGCTGAGGGGAGAAGCAGCCCCAAACTCTGACAGACGTTCCACAGAGTGCAGTCTGAGTGGAACTTGTTGTGCAGGAGTTGTGAGTTGGGTGAGGGGGGGGATTTGGCAGCGACTCAACAGCGAAGGCAGGGGGTTAGGGGGCGATGATTCCAAACCCTCCTCCCCTCCTACGTGCTGTCTGTCCCTCTGCACCCTTCACATCTCTCTCTCTTTCATCACCTTCTCTTTCTCTCCATCTCTCTCTCTCTCTCCCCTCCATCGCTCTCTCTCCCCCCCCCCCCCCCCCCCCTCTTTCATACAGTCTAATACAGGGTAATGAGTTTAGACTGTGAAAAACAAACACAGTGAGTCTATAAACCACCCAGTAAACCAGCTGAGTGGTGACAGCAGTGCAGAGAAGCTATATAAAACCTCTAACTAAATACACAGTCAAACAGCTTCACCCTGGCTAAACACAATCAGAAAATAGAGCCGTATTAACTCAATACAGTAAACAGAGTGTCAGTCTACCTGAATACAGTAACAGTAGACAGACACCAGCCACACTGTAATAGCCATAGAAATATAATTAACAGCCTCTGGGCTATAGAGAAAGTACAATGTGAGTTCAAAGCAACATGAGGAGACTAGAGGCCTTGTGATAGTAAGGTTTACACAGGGTCAAACGAAGAAAAACGAACTCAGCTGAGTATCATTTTAACCATGTTTTTTTCTGTAGGAATAATGCCATTCTTCTCTCACCCCAGAAAGTGTGTCCTGGATAACGATTTTGATAGAATTTTGATTTGTGTGACTACACACCAACAAGATGCAGGCCATCCAATGGTAATTGATTTAGGAAATTGATTCAGGGCACATCATATGATTCAAGCGTGGAGGCCTGGAGATGCTAAACGTGTTTATGTTAATTAAAGGTACATTACTGTGAGACGGGCAGTCTTTTGCATGACAATAACCGGCAGACAAAATATCATGATCGCCATAGCCCTAGTCATAGGTAATTCACAGTGTCCTGCTATAAGCAAGCACCTGTGAGGTTAGACAGAGCACAGTGCATAGCGGTCATACTAGCAACCAACTAGAGGTCATGGTAACCTCTATAGCTCAACACTAAATCTAACACACACACACACACACACCTCTATAAATCACACACTGTCACCTCACCTTGTAACCCATGTCAATGTCATTTAACGAGAAGACATGCAGCACACACACTCTCTATAGGTCAGTGGCACGTCCATACACGCACAAACGTGTGCACACAGGCAGGCACGCACACACAAACACACACAGTGTTTCGACTGTCCTCGAAATACACAGTATTGAAGCGCCAAGCTTGTACTGTTCATTTCTGTATCCCAAAGCTCCCTTTGCCAAGATAGAAAAATCATATGAACATCCAGTTAAATAGGTGAAGCATCTGGCACCATAAATCATGTCTAGTTTGACTCACAACATTGTCTAATGAATAACCTTTTATGCCCTCAATATGGGTAACAAAGATGAATACTCTATTTCATGGCCCAACTCACTCACATAGCAGTAGTGCTCCAGCACTGATGCAATGCATTGTGGGTGGGAGAGGGTGTCTGCACTCAGGGACACGTATCCACAAAGCGTCTCAGAGTGGGAGCGCTGATCTAGAATCAGTTTAGCCTTTTAGATCATAATGAATAATATTATATGGACAGATCCTATATCAGCACTCCTACTGTACTCTGAGAAGCTTTGTGGATAGGCCCTGGTCTATTCTGAGAAAGGGTGACTCCTATGGCCTCCAACACTATAACGGCCTGATTAGGATAGCTGCCATACTCACAGACATCATCATCCACATCATGACCAGGACAGTCTGTCAGTGTTAATGACTTGACAGGTGGTATAGGCATTTGGTCCTTTATGACTATATATGTGTCTGGAATTCAGCCTTGAGCAATATGGCCCGCTCAAAGCCTGATCCATGACTCGAAATACGATCGAGATGTGTGAGTGTGTGTGTATGTGAAGGACAGACATACCTTTGTGCAGGTGAGTGGCTGGTTTGGTCTTGTCTGTGAAGCCCTGACTGCGCCGGTTGCCAGCGGCGCCGACCGACCCGCGAGGTGCGATGTCACTGCCAGCAGTGGACACCCTCGCACTAGGGCCTGGAAGTCTGAGAGAGAGAGAGAGCAATGGAGCGTTTACACTCAATGGCACAAAGAGCAAGGATTAGGCAATACATTCATTAAACGTCCAATATTTTTCCACCTATCTGTACCTCCATATTATTAGCTAATCTCTTGTGTAGCAATAGCCAGGAGTCAAAGTCAATATTCAACACTCTATTCCAGCCGGGTCCATCTTTCACATAAGCCTATAAACTGCTAATTCAGCATCAGTGGATAAACATAATTGGCTGTCGGCATTGGTCTGATAAACAGATTATGACCGGTAGTTCAATACCGGTGTAGAACATAACAACTCTTATTTCGTTCTTGCCACTCTGATTGAGTGACCTTTAAAAAAATCTAAAATCCCTTAACATGGCCAATCAGGACTGCAGTGGCTTTTGTTAGTGGGAGAATAGGTCTAGCTCAATTTACTTTCAATTATGGTGATTAGAAAGACTGTTAGCCTGTGAACTAACTGTCTCATGAATTAAACTATGTTCTGGGCTATAGGAAGTCATTCATGTCCGACAATAAAGACTATGGTGACATGAGCGTTCTTAAATTAACACACTGAAAATGTTTAGTGTATAAACAATATTTATATTATTTATATTTATTTTATTTTATTTAGCAGACACTTTTATCTAAAGGGACTTAAAGTCGACTTACTTGCAATGCATACATTTTACGTACGGGTGATCCCAGGAATCGAATCCACTATTCTGGCATTGCAAGAACCATGCTCTACCAACTGAGCTACAAAATGTAATACATTATTTAATTCTGAGTGAGATATTAAGTCACAGGCTTCACTGCTAGCCTATTCATGATATACACTGTTTACAATTCACTGATGAAAAGTATTCTGTCCGTTCTCATTCAGGATGTGGCCACATTAAATCGTAATCATGAAATTATCCTAATGTCACCTATGCTCCCCCTTGGCTGCACGTCAAGACAGTTTTCATTCAAGTCGAGAAAGTAAGAATATAAAAAATAAAGATTAAAAGGTAAAGCAGTGGAGGAGAAACGCATTACAATCTGAAAAGGAGAGAGAAAAACACCATTCGAGATATTGATTGTATTTATGCCCAGCTGAATATTGACCTGCAGTTACACATGCTGACCAGAGGGTGGGGCTATTGCATAATTTTTTAGGTCAATTGGACAGGGAGCAGGTGCAATGCAAAAACACTACCAGGGATGGACAGCATGCACTCTCCGCTGGGGTTGGCAAAAAGCAGACGTTTCCGGTTTTGAGGTATACAGTATTTTCAACCTAACTTCTGTTGCCCCTGATAAATGGATGTGGGGACTCCGTTCAGGCATCTTTTTTTTCCACCTGCTATGTTGGGTTAGGCAGCATGCAACAACACATCCTCAATTTCACTTCATTTAATGCAGTCATTTAGCGTAGAAAACAGTGACATGCTTGTAAAACAAAGTTCATGGCCATTATTCATAAAGCGTCTCAGAGTAGGAGTGTTAATCTAGGATTAGGTCCTTCTTTTTGATAATGATATAAGAGGCTAAACTAATCCTAGGTCTGTCCTCCTACTTTATGACACTTTTATGAATACGGGCCCAGATGAATGGATAAAGTGTGCGATACATCCCTGAATAAACATTATCTCACAGTACACAGTACAGTAGTAGTAGGATAGTAGTAGTGACCTACCCTATCTGTTATCATAACACACAACCAAATTCAAGCCAGTATTCACAGTGAGACGTGCTCTCTCATGAGACGTGCTCTCTCACATTCTTGTGCACGCGCACACACGCACACACACACGTTATCTAAAGGTCCCTCACACCCCATTAAGCAGACATGTCAAATGAGGCGTGATGCCAGAGTCAGACAGGAGTCCCCTCTCTTCAAAACTCATGCAGAGTAGAATAGTAGTTTCAGAATGAAGTTGCCCTTACCACAGATCTAGGATCATATTAATAAACCCTCTATAGTAACCATAACCATTACATGTTGAAAAAGATCTGACCCTGTATCAGTTGTTATGGGCAACTTCTACCTACTCTGGAAATAGTGAGGAAAGGGGGAGAATTAGAAGATGAAGAGGAGGAGTGTAGGAGGAAGATGCATGACCACAAAGTAGAGAGAGAGAAAGAGGGATAGAAAAAGAGCTGACCTAGAGGACTTTTTCTGACCAAGGGAAAACTTGAGCAGTTTACTCTGAGACCCATCCCTAGAGGAGAGAGAAAAAGAAAGAGAAGGAGAGCGATATGGAGGACAGGAGAGAGACAGAATGGAACATTTTACATTTCCAGAAGACTGGAACTAAGACAACTGGAAAGAGAGAGGCAAAAAGAAAGAGACGATAAATTGAACATTGATGACATCAGCAAGAGGGAAGACATCTAAAATTCAAAGTATTATGAACTACATCTTCCAAAA
>NC_139991.1:19813858-19841358 GCF_964263955.1 Coregonus lavaretus | reverse complement strand
GGCACTTAACCCTAATTGCTCATGTAAGTCGCTCTGGATAAGAGCGTCTGCTAAATGACTAAAATGTAAAATGTAAATGTAACTGGTTTCTACCTGTATGGAGCTAGTAGTAATGTTTGTTCCCAGTAGAGGAGAGAGAAACAAATCTCTCTGAACTAGAGCCAAACTGAGGGAGAAACAGGAAGTTGGACATAAAACATTGTGACCCAGAAACACGACACACACTGCAATTAAACAATACACATCAATAAATATACCCGAACAACAGAGCAGTGTGTGTGTGTGTGGGTGTGTGTGACACTAATGTATCCCTCCACAGTAAGAAGTAGGCCTCTGACAGACCTAAAGCACTTCAGGGGTATGTGAGTTGGGTGCAGGAGCGTCCTGTGTGGTTTTAGCACCTCTGTGTCAACACTACCCCAATGAGAGCATGTCACTGCGAAAGCTATGGTTATTTCCTGGGTGGCAAGGGTATGAGACTGGGAGGGACTAGCGGTAAAAGAGGCGCTTGTGTGTGTGTGTGTGTCTGTGCGAGGGCCACAGTTGTAGGATCTGACAGTTGTAAAAACAACTATTCCCCACTCATCTGAAAGAGTGAGATGCTACAAGAATTAACAGGAAAATGAGCAAGATGGTGAGAAAAAGGCCCTATATCACTCCATTATATGTCCTAAGCTTGTTTACATGTTTGCTGGTTTAAAACAAGAGGTTAAGTGCAGAGTTGTTAATTGCCAGCAGCTTTTCAGGGTTTTGAATGCAGCTTTACCACAGCAATCAAGTCAAGTGTTGTAATGGAGCTCTCAGTAGGTCCTGGGTGTTGAGTGGCTGGCTAACAGGGAAAGTGTGTGTGTGTGTGTGTGTGTTTTCACTCTGTATTAAAATGCACAAAGCAGCAGACATGTGCATAATGACTGTTTGCACCTGCCTCCAGCACTGCTTGAGTGCTTCAGTTTCAGCTGAAGAGCTCACACATGCACGCTGCACATGACACACAGTAGTGACACACACAAACACACGCATCCCCATCAAATATCTCTCAGCTCAGGCCAAACAGAGAAACACACACACTTAAAAACACAGCGTGAGCCCATTGTCTCCTCAACCTCTTGCTGTAAAATGCTAACAGTGGGAGTCAGAGGTAAGCTAAGAGGTTTTAGAGAAGGTTCTAATCACTGTACAGAACAAAGACACAGAGAGGAACATAGACCAGAGAGGGACTACAGAGACAAGAGGCAACCTGGAACGTCTCAATTACTGGCGACTGGAGGGCATAATCAACCTCTAATGGGACCCGGCTAATTGATAGTGGAGACACAGAGAGAAGGAACCCTTGAGAGGACCGGCTGACTGACTGATTCCTGTGTGTGTGTGTGTGTGTGTGTGTGTGTGTGTGTGTGTGTGTGTGTGTGTGTGTGTGCGCGTGTGTTGGTGGGGGGGTGGTCTGGCTAGCAGCCAAAATTAGCCTTCAACTGGCACAATTTACGACCCTCCACATTCAGAGGAGGGATACCGGCTAGTTTCCCATTGCAGTAAAAAAATTTAAAAAATAAAAAATAATCACAAGCAGTACGAGTACTCGAAATGTACAAATGTTAAATTATTTAGCAGGTAAAATGTATACCCACTGACAAAAAACTCTAAGATGTGTTTATTGTTTGGAGTGTGTCAAGTGCAGTGAACATATGTTCAGATTTGTTTTCAGTTGTGTATCAGAACAACCAGTAATTGGAACAACATATAGCATACTGCAAACTTTTGCCTACAGCCCCGTTTCAAGCTAAGATGTGAGTACTCGAAATTTAGGGCTGTCTCCGACTAAAAAAAATCTTGGTCGACTGAAAGTCGTCTGTTCTTTCGACCAATCGATTGGTACATTTTTTTAAAGGTGTATTTTTCCATATATGTGTATTGTTATATATGTATTTTTATAAAATCAACTATATGCATTGAGCTTGTTTGATGCTTTAAGCTTACTGTTTGATGAAATAACACACAAATGACTCAAGAGGGTGCCAGAGATCTAGATAACCACAAGAAAAAAACCTGAACCTGAACCAACCATTCTCCTCCCACTCCTGCTGGCTTTTGCAGATTCTGCCATTACTCTCCTGAAGTTGCCGGTATTAGGCTACACTAGGAGTCGGCAACCTTTCTCATGTGGAATGCCAATTTATCTTACCATTTCTACCGATCTGCATGCCAGTTATGGTTTTCACATGCACATTTTCGTGGAACAGTTTCATTTCATATATAATAACGTCTTCCTATCTCAAAATCATTGTTATGTGGATAATCAACATTTTATCCAAATCTAAATGAAAATATACAAACCTAAAAAGTAACTTCTATTGCCATTGCCAACTATATAAAAATAGCCTACATAAAGCCAACAAATAAAAACATTGAAGCCTGCAGGTAGAAATTATCCTGATTTAAAAAATGTATCCTATAAATCATATTGGCTACGCATGGCCTGTCTGCAATGAACTTGAAACATTGTTTCAACTATTAAATTGGGTCCAGCAGAAGCTTGCGCTGCAACATTGTATAAAATATTCTGGGCCCTCAGTGGTGCTCGGGACAGACACAGCTGTTGGCTATTTGTGCAAGGGATAAGAAGCAGTGCTTGACTTAGGCAGGAGCTCACTGGAGCTGAGTACCGGCACCTCAAACGTTCAATTGCTTAGAATATTAGCTCAACGGTATTGTGGAGCTCCTGCACCTAAATATAAACAGTACCAGCACCCAAAATGAGTACCGAAACCTATTTCAGTCCAAGTCAAGCACTGATAAGAAGTAATCAGGTAGGACTATTTTAAAAGACAATGACTAAATTGAATTGAAAAAACTGGTAAATGGAATGAAATAAACCAAAACTTGTTTCTCAAGTGTAGCATAGTGTCACGTCTCCTCCCGTTGCTCCCCTCCGGCGCTCTGATTCGCCGGTCTACTGAGCCACCGGTCTGAGTGCACCACCTCGGCACCACCGGAATGGAAACCCAACGCACCCTAATCACTTCCAGCGCACCTGCACCTCATCATCTCATCACCGCTCCTATTCAGCCCTGGACTTTTACTTATGATGTTGTGTGTGATTGTTTAGCTTCGTGTCGTGTCATTGTTTAAGTAAACCTTGACCTTGTTAATTCCTGCGTCTGCGTCCTGCTTCTTCGTATACTCAGTACTCGTCACACATAGGTTGTGCGCTCTGCAAACAATGTGTCCACTCCGACAATGAGAATGGTAAGACTGGAATAATAATATATTGAATGCATTAACAGAAATGACCACAACCAAACAAACATTGTAGATTAGAAATGATAGGAATGAATGGTAAATCTACTACTGCTGATATATGTAATGGGGAATTGATATACACTAACAATCAAATGCAAACAATTCACACAATGAAGCAAGAGGACAAATACATTAGAGTGTCTACTTTGAGAAACAGACGCCTCACAGATCCTCAACGGGCAGCTTCCCGGAGTCGCCTATTCACTGTTGACGTTGAGACTGGTGTTTTGTGGGTACTATTTAATGAAGCTGCCAGTTGAGGACCTGTGAGGCGTCTGTTTCTCAAACTAGACACTCTACTGTATTTGTTCTTTTGTTCAGTTGTGCACCGGGGCCTCCCACTCCTCTTTCTACGCTGGCTAGAGCCAGTTTGCGCTGTTCTGTGAAGGGAGTAGTACACAGCGTTGTACGAGATCTTCAGTTTCTTGGCAATTTCTCGCATGGAATAGCCTTCATTTCTCAGAACAAGAATAGACTGATGAGTTTCAGAAGAAAGTTCTTTGTTTCTGGCCATTTTGAGCCTGTAATCGAACCCACAATTGCTGATGCTCCAGATACTCAACTTGTCTCAAGAAGGCCAGTTTTATTGCTTATTTAATCAGTACAACAGTTTTCAGCTGTGCTAACATAATTGCAAAACGGTTTTCTAATGATCAATTAGCCTTTTAAAATTATAAACTTGGATTAGCAAACACAACGTGCCATTGGAACACAGGACTGATGGTTGCTGATAATGGGCCTCTGTACGCCTATGTAGATATTCCATAAAAAATCAGCCATTTCCAGCTACAATAGCCATTTACAACATTAACAATGTCTACACTGTATTTCTGATCAATTTGATGTTATTTTAATGGACAAAAAAATTGCTTTTCTTTCGAAAACAAGGACATTTCTAAGTGACCCCAAACTTTTGAACAGTAGTGTGTGTGTGTTTATATATATATATATATATATATATATATATATATATATATATATATATATATATATTTGCTACTACTCGACTAAAAAAATCTCGGTCAACCAACAGCCTATCGACCAAACAATCGACCAGTCGACTAATTGGCATATAAACGCGGACACAGATACACTCTCTCTCTCTCACTCATGGGTTGTAATGTTAAACTGCCACAACAAACCACAATAAACACAGAAATGAATATACAGTAGAACTAAGCCTTTGCCTGGGAAAAGAGTATGCTTGCCAAAGCCCTCTCCAAAAGGGAATCCTTATTCAGTAGCCACAGTCATTACAACATCGCCATCCCTGCTAACGCTTCTATTGTCATCGTAACTTGAATTCTCCGTCTGGATTTTGTCCCCTAGATAACATAGAGTTTTTATTTCTAGTAGTAATTTGGTTCTCTTCCAGACACCAAACCTCAATCTCTGGTGCTTTAAAGTGAGAGCCAATGGCCTGTCTATAGGCCAGATGTTTTACAAAGACTGACCGCAAAGCCACAAATGTAAAAATAACAGGAGTACTATCCATACCCATTAAATTGGACCAATGTCTTCTGAGACAGAGCTAAATTCTAATTTCCTGCTTAAATAAGGCCCGCACGTACGCACAGCATATACACGCGCAAGTACACGTGCACGTATGAGCAAACACACAAACACAGACACTTTTTGTGGAGAGCCAAGACATCAAAAGCAACTTGTTACTTCACACACTCACCCATACAAACAAGCAAACAAAACAAACACACACACCACCACAAGGATTATAACGTTATACTGCCAAACACACAAACCAATAGAAGGAAACCCTAGGAAGGTCACTCACCATCTGAGAACGACTCTTAGGGCAGCCATTGATGTCTTCAATCTTCTCATTGGCTGAAGACGAGAGAGAGAGAGCGAGAGAGAGAGAAGAAAATGGTGTACTTAGTGATATCCCAGGTTCTTACTCCAGCATGTTCCTACTCAGACTGTGCCAGAGAGAGTGAGTAAGGAGAGCAGGCCTGAGACTAGGTGGAAAGGGTCACTACCCCCTCCTTCTCCTGAGAGATGAAACTCAATCTAGTTACAGCAAATGTGCGTGGAGCCACTAGAGGCCAGGCAGAGTTGGCTGGGAGACCACTGGTGCTCGTTTTGGAAGGGGTGTGTGTGGATCCCTCCTCGCTTAGAGGCCCAGCCCACAGCAGCTGAGACAAGGTTGTCCTCTCTCTCACAGCTGACAACTGTGCCAACACTACAGCCTGGTGGGGCCCACTGTGCATCTCCGCCACAGGAACCTGACTACCACCTACTGCAGGAAAAGATAGGGTTATCCCAGTGTGTCCAAACTTTGTGTCAGTTGGACAAACACACTTACACTTGCACATAAACACACCCTGTGGAATTTACACAGAACAAAAATATAAATGCAACATGTAAAGTGTTGGTCCCTTGTTTCATGAGCTGAAATAAAATACAAGCACAAAAATCGTATTTCTCTCAAATGTTGTGCAAGAAATTGGTTTACATCCCTGTTAGTGATTATTTATCCTTTGCCAAGATAATGCATCCACCTGACAGGTGTAGCATATCAAGAAGCTGATTAAACAGCATGATCATTACACAGGTGCCCCTTGTGCTGGGGACAATAAAAGGCCACTCAAAATGTTTTTTTATTTTATTTATTTAACCAAGTAGGCCAGTTGAGAACAAGTTCTCATTTACAACTGCGACCTGGCCAAGATAAAGCAAAGCAGTGCAATAAAAACAACAACAACACAGAGTTACATATGGGATAAACAAAAACGTACAGTCAATAACACAATAGAAAAATTGAAAATATATATACAGTGTGTGCAAATGTAGTAAGTTATGGAGGTAAGGCAATAAATAGGCCAACACTACAGCCTTGTGGGGCCCACTGTGCATCTCCGGCACAGGAACCTGTCTACCACCTACTGCAGGAAAAGATAGGGTTACCCCAAAATAATTACAATTTAGTATTAACACTGGAGTGATAGATGTGCAGAAGATGATGTGCAAATAGAGATACTGGGGTGCAAATGAGCAAAATAAATAACAACATGGGGATGAGGTAGTTGGGTGGGCTAATTACAGATGGGCTGTGTACAGGTGCAGTGATCGGTAAGCTGCTCTGACAACTGATGCTTAAAGTTAGTGAGGGAGATAAGAGTCTCCAGCTTCAGAAATGTTTGCAGTTCGTTCCAGTCATTGGCAGCAGAGAACTGGAAGGAATGGCGGCCAAAGGAGGTGTTGGCTTTGGGGATGACCAGTGAGATATACCTGCTGGAGCGCATACTACGGGTGGGTGTTGCTATGGTGACCAATGAGCTAAGATAAGGCAGGGATTTGCCTAGCAGTGATTTTTAGATGACCTGGAGACAGTGGGTTTGGCGACTAATATGTAGTGAAGGCCAGCCAACGAGAGCGTACAGGTCACAATGGTTGGTAGCATATGGGGCTTTGGTGACAAAACGGATGGCACTGTGATAGACTACATCCAATTTGCTGAGTAGAGTGTTGGAGGCTATTTTGTAAATGACATCGCCGAAGTCAAGGATCGGTAGGATAGTCAGTTTTACAAGGGCATGTTTGGCAGCATGAGTGAAGGAGGCTTTGTTGCGAAATAAGAAGCCGATTCTAGATTTAACTTTGGATTGGAGATGCTTAATATGAGTCTGGAAGGAGAGTTTACGGTCTAACCAGACACCTAGGTATTTGTAGTCCACATATTCTAAGTCAGACCCGCCGAGAGTAGTGATTCTAGTCGGACGGGCGGGTGCAAGCAGCGTTCGATTGAAGAGCATGCATTTAGTTTTACTAGCGTTTAAGAGCAATTGGAGGCTACGGAAGGAGTGTTGTATGGCATTGAAGCTCGTTTGGAGGTTTGTTAACACAGTGTCCAATGAAGGGCCAGATGTATACAAAATGGTGTCGTCTGCGTAGAGGTGGATCTGAGAGTCACCAGCAGCAAGAGCGACATCATTGATATACACAGAGAATAGTCGGCCCGAGAATTGAACCCTGTGGCACCCCCATAGAGACTGCCAGAGGTCCAGACAACAGGCCCTCCGATTTGACACATTGAACTCTATCTGAGAAGTAGTTGGTGAACCAGGCGAGGCAGTCATTTGAGAAACGAAGGCTATTTAGTCTGCCAATAAGAATGCAGTGATTGACAGAGTCGAAAGCCTTGGCCAGGTCGACGAAGACGGCTGCACAGTACTGTATTTTATCGATCGCGGTTGTGCCCTTGAGCAAGGCACTTAACCCTAATTGCTCCTGTAAGTCGCTCTGGATAAGAGTGTCTGCTTAAATGACTAAAATGTAAATGTAACTGTAATATCGTTTAGGACCTTGAGCGTGGCTGAGGTGCACCCACGACCAGCTCGGAAACCAGATTGCATAGCGGAGAAGGTACGGTGGGATTCGAAATGATCAGTGATCTGTTTGTTAACTTGGCTTTCAAATACTTTCGAAAGGCAGGGCAGGATGGATATACAGTGGGGAGAACAAGTATTTGATACACTGCCGATTTTGCAGGTTTTCCTACTTACAAAGCATGTAGAGGTCTGTAATTTTTATCATAGGTACACTTCAACTGTGAGAGACGGAATCTAAAACAAAAATCCAGAAAATCACATTGTATGATTTTTAAGTAATTCATTTGCATTTTATTGCATGACATAAGTATTTGATACATCAGAAAAGCAGAACTTAATATTTGGTACAGAAACCTTTGTTTGCAATTACAGAGATCATACGTTTCCCGTAGGTCTTGACCAGGTTTGCACACACTGCAGCAGGGATTTTGGCCCACTCCTCCATACAGACCTTCTCCAGATCCTTCAGGTTTCTGGGCTGTCGCTGGCAATACGGACTTTCAGCTCCCTCCAAAGATTTTCTATTGGGTTCAGGTCTGGAGACTGGCTAGGCCACTCCAGGAACTTGAGATGCTTCTTACGGAGCCACTCCTTAGTTGCCCTGGCTGTGTGTTTCGGGTCGTTGTCATGCTGGAAGACCCAGCCACGACCCATCTTCAATGCTCTTACTGAGGGAAGGAGGTTGTTGGCCAAGATCTCGCGGTACATGGCCCCATCCATCCTCCCCTCAATACGGTGCAGTCGTCCTGTCCCCTTTGCAGAAAAGCATCCCCAAAGAATGATGTTTCCACCTCCATGCTTCACGGTTGGGATGGTGTTCTTGGGGTTGTACTCATCCTTCTTCTTCCTCCAAACACGGCGAGTGGAGTTTAGACCAAAAAGCTCTATTTTTGTCTCATCAGACCACATGACCTTCTCCCATTCCTCCTCTGGATCATCCAGATGGTCATTGGCAAACTTCAGACGGGCCTGGACATACGCTGGCTTGAGCAGGGGGACCTTGCGTGCCCTGCAGGATTTTAATCCATGACGGCGTAGTGTGTTACTAATGGTTTTCTTTGAGACTGTGGTCCCAGCTCTCTTCAGGTCATTGACCAGGTCCTGCCGTGTAGTTCTGGGCTGATCCCTCACCTTCCTCATGATCATTGATGCCCCACGAGGTGAGATCTTGCATGGAACCCCAGACCGAGGGTGATTGACCGGCATCTTGAACTTCTTCGATTTTCTAATAATTGTGCCAACAGTTGTTGCCTTCTCACCAAGCTGCTTGCCTATTGTCCTGTAGCCCATCCCAGCCTTGTGCAGGTCTACAATTGTATCCCTGATGTCCTTACACAGCTCTCTGGTCTTGGCCATTGTGGAGAGGTTGGAGTCTGTTTGATTGAGTGTGTGGACAGGTGTCTTTTATACAGGTAACGAGTTCAAACAGGTGCAATTAATACAGGTAATGAGTGGAGAACAGGAGGGCTTCTTAAAGAAAAACTAACAGGTCTGTGAGAGCCGGAATTCTTACTGGTTGGTAGGTGATCAAATACTTATGTCATGCAATAAAATGCAAATTAATTACTTAAAAATCATACAATGTGATTTTCTGGATTTTTGTGTTAGATTCCGTCTCTCACAGTTGAAGTGTACCTATGATAAAAATTACAGACCTCTACATGTTTTGTAAGTAGGAAAACCTGCAAAATCGGCAGTGTATCAAATACTTGTTCTCCCCACTGTAGGTCTGTAACAGTTTGGATCTAGTGTCACCCCCTTTGAAGAGGGGGATGACTGCAGCAGCTTTCCAGTCTCTGGGGATCTCAGACGATACGAAAGAGAGGTTGAACAGGCTAGTAATAGGGGTTGCGACAATTTCGGCGGCTAATTTTAGAAAGAAAGGATCCAGACTGTCTAGCCCAGCTGATTTGTAGGGGTCCAGATTTTGCAGCTCTTTCAGAACATCAGCTATCTGAATTTGGGTGAAGGAGAAGCGGGGGGGGGAGCATGGGCAAGTTGCTGCAGAGCTGGAGGCCGGGGTAGGGGTAGCCAGGTGGAAAGTATGGCCAGCCGTAGCAAAATGCTTGTTGAAATTCTCGATTATCGTAGATTTATCGGTGGTGACAGTGTTTCCTAGCCTCAGTGCAGTGGGCAGCTGGGAGGAGGTGCTCTTATTCTCCATGGACTTTACAGTGTCCCAAACCTTTTTGGAGTTAGTACTACAGGATGCAAAATTCTGTTTGAAAAAGCTAGCCTTTGCTTTCCTAACTGATTGTGTATATTGGTTCCTGACTTCCCTGAAAAGTTGCATATCGAGGGGGCTGTTCGATGCTAATGCAGTATGCCACAGGATGTTTTTGTGCTGGTCAAGGGCAGTCAAGTCTGGGGTGAACCAGGGGCTATATCTGTTCTTAGTTCTGAATTTTTTGAATGGGGCATGCTTATTTAAGATGGAGAGGAAAGCACTTTTAAAGAACAACCAGGCATCCTCTACTGACGGAATGAGGTCAATATCCATCCAGGATACCCGGGCCAGGTCAAAAAATGTGCAGTTTTGTCACGCAACACAATGCCACAGATGTCTCAAGTTTTGAGGGAGCATACAATTGCCATGCATATCTGTGTTCCCAGTCATGTGAAATCCATAGATTAGGGCCTTGTTTATTTCAATGTAATTATTTCCTCATATGAACTGTAACTCAGTAAAATCTTTAAATTGTTGCATGTTGTGTTTATATTTTTGTTCAGTATATATTATGACTCTTCAAAACCCTGCCATTATCTGTCATTCAGTCTCCCCTGTTGTCTCCTACCCAAATAATGTGCTACTGATCCCAGTCAGGTCCCTGACCCTGTGTCTCTGTCTCACTGTCCCCCTGCTTCACACCCACTGAGCTGCATGGTCAGATTTCAGTAGCAATTGTCTGGTGTGATATTTCCCCCTGTCTACATTGAGAGGGGGAAAGGAAACTATGAATGAACTGGTGAATGGGGTACTCATATTGGGATTGGAAGAGGGATAGAGCTCAGTTACATGATACCAGGGTAGCAGTAGTCAGCTGGGTGGAAGACCTGTCAAAAACAGCCCAGCGACACAGCCAGACAAACTTAGTCAATGAGTCAGCTGTAGACATCCTTTGCAATGAACATCACCTCTGCTTTACCTCACCTACTTGTGCATGTGGGTGTGTGTGCACTTGCATGCATGTTTACAATAGCATGTGCCACTGTTTCTACCCTACACTGTCCCCTAGGGATACAGAGGCCGCTGATGGTGAGACATCATGCTCTCTCTGGGGGCCTACTATATCAGGGGACGGAAGACAACCCAGTTTGTGTCATAACAGATAATCAAAGATGTATGCTTACGACAATGCACATCCTTGATGATGGTCAACATCCAGTGAATACTGAGATTAAATCTGAGCATCAAAAGACACAAAGAAAAAGAGAACAGAGGACTCAGTGTCTCCAAACCCACCCATCCTGCCGTTGACGCTACAAAAATCCCCAAAAGATCCATCTTCCACTCTAAAGACCCGCTAGTCTACTCTGACTTTCAGAGAAGTAGTGAGAGAATGTGTGGAATTCATTTTTCAAAATGATTAGGTCTTTCTTGTTCTCTACTCCAGATTCTAGTCCGAATTCTATGAAGAAGACTAGTCTACACAAATGTTCTATGACATGGGACTATGATGTGTTCTGTGCTAAATTATTCTTATTCCTAATTCTATGTGTGCTCTACATGTTTTCTGAGATTTGAGGCAGTGTTCTGTATACAAATAAATATAATCTATATTCTGGGATACAGTGCTATAGAACTCTGGGAAGCAGAGGAGTGATCAGCTGATGTGACAGTGCTGTAACCTCGGGGCACTGTCTCCCCCCTCCACCATCCCTCCTCTTTAAAAGATGACAGGGCAGCTTGTGAAGTGGGAAAATTACAGGACTCTGACTTAGGGGCAGGAGCGCATAGTGACATTACATTACAAAACTTCCCTCAGTCAAACTTCTCCCTGACTGCACCATTGTCAAATATTTCGGGGGTTAAAATGAGGGATTTTCCCAACTCAATTTTGGAGAATAATAACTTGTTGATAATATGTCAATAATATATTTTGTTGAAATTAATACTTTTATGAAATTATACTTTTATGAGGACAGTTCACTAATAGCATATAACATTATGGCGATTACTGTACACATATACATAGCGTTACAACTTCAAAAAAGTATAAATATGGTATCTGCATAAGAAGTCTAGTCCATCAGCCGAACTCATTAGCAGTAACAGTAATAATATGGCATCAAGAGAAGAGATGGTAAATGAAGTGTACCATTTACCAACAACCTGTATGATCTCTGCCAGCAGCACTCCGTCTGTGACGTCTGTTTGAAGGTCCTTGATAAGTCGCTTGTGTCCTGACTTGGCTAGGTAGTGGTTGGCCCAATCCGTATAGATCTGTTCAGGACACAAAACATCAGCGTCCACTTATTAGACGCCCAGGGAACGACTAATATCAAAAGCAAAACACAAGTCTTGCGCCTCCGCTTTTTAGAAGTCATGCGAGTGTTTAAAATCCCATAACACTTAAAAAATACAAATTACTCAAATTAAACTAATTTACGACTCGAATAAAATACCAACATGGTTGAATTGGACCCGCGCACACCCTTTTCTTTTGTTGGGGCGCATGGCTGGCATATATCCGCGTGGTATTCAAATTGGGACCATTGTGCTCGGATAGCGCAGCAGCGAGAGCGGACGGTTTCAATGAGGCGCTGACATCACGGGCTCGAGGACAGAAAAGGCCCTTCAGAGTGCGCGAGGGAGGGGTAGGGGGATTTGAATTAAGCGTCTGAATAATCTGAATAGTTTCGTTTGTAATTGGTTGTTGCAGACAACTCTCCCTCTCCAAGGCTGCTTGCATCTCCCGGATTGAAGGCCGGTGAGGGATTTATTTGGGTAAATAAAAAACCCAAGCAAGAGCAGAGGGAGAGAAAAATGCAAATGATCAGAGGGAGAGAGATGCCATCTCAAAATGAGACTTGATTTGAGATACAAAAAAATAGGTAACAAACAAAAGCAAGTAAGTAAGTACACAGTAATGCTTAATTAGAAATAACGGCAATTAGGCAAGGGGATGCTGAACAGATTCAGAAAATGTTGCTAGTGTGTTTAATGTGGAAAATTGTAGAAACATTGGCCCTCCTGTAGCTCAGATGGTAGAGCATGGTGCTTGCAATGCAAGGGTTGTGGGTTCGTTTCCCACAGGGGCCAGTATGAAAAAAGTATGAAAATGTATGCACTCACACTCATGTCCAACTCAATTTGGTTACTCCAGAATTGTATTTACAATTTGCCTTGAGATTTTGAGCATGTTTACATTTTACTCATTTTGCAGACGCTCTGGATAAGAGCGTCTGCAAAATGAGTAAAATGTAAACATGCTCAAAATCTCAAGGCAAATTGTAAATACAATTCTGGAGTAACCAAATTGAGTTGGACATGAGTGTTTTGTCTGAGGCATCCCAACGAATCTGAGCAATGTTTTGCTGCTGCCATCACTTCAGTATTTCAACCAGCTAAATTAAGCATCACACACATGCACAAGCACACATACTGTGACCCCAGTTCTCTGGGTTTTTAAAGGTAAATAGACCTGGGGCCAATTCAGTGTTACCCATCATATGAATCACTGCTCTGAACGCTTCATTTCAAACACACACACACAGAGCAAGGTTCAAACACTTTCATGTAGGCTACACATGCACGCTTGTAGGTTCTCTCTCTCTCTCTCTCACACACACACACACACACATACACATACAAACACACACACACGCACACACACACACACACACAGCTATAACATGGCTCAGACAGTGCTAAACGAGCCTTTAAGCAAAGGATAACATTCTCTCAAAACACTGGGGGTTTTGCAGTAAGAAAATACATGTGGTGATGCTTTGAAGCAGTTTTATGCAGCAGGTAAAATGAGGGATTTGGGTGTAATTAAAAACCAGAAGCTGTCAATCATTGGAGCAGTACAGGAACCAGTTAAAGACCCCCTGAGTGTGGGAGGGGGCAGGTTTGAAGGGAGGATGGCAGTATGGTGGATCCAACCTATCCAGATCCATACTCAGGAGCTCATGTAGACTCATCATTATTAATGGAGATGAAACATAGGCCTAGTTGAATGATCCCCATCGTTATTGTAAAATCCCATGTTAGATCAATAGCCCATGTCATGATTTGAAGGGGATATACTAAACACAAAATAAAGTGTTAATTCTTTATGGGGATGAAATGCTGTAACATACTGTATCTGGGGAATATCAACCTAGTGAGCACAAGGCGTTGGAAATACATAGTTTTTTAAACATATTTTCAACCAAAACAATGTATTTTCATGATTGACACCAATCAATGATTGACACCAAAGGTTAAATGATACAGTGGATCACTGGATTTCATGACTTATTGAACTGGAAGGGCAATCACATTCAATAACAACACATAGGACCTCTGACTTAAGATCAAAACATACCCTAAGGGTACATTAAGAAGTATGGAGCACTGAGAATAGGGAACACAGAGGGAGGGAAAATGAAGAGAGAGAGAATCCTACTTTCAAAACTCTCTAGTGTAAGGCTGGTGAAATCCCGCTCACTAAAACCAGAACACACACACTAAAAGGCCTGTGCTTTCCAACCCACTTACACTAATAACATATCAACTATTAGGGTTATTACTCTGTTAGCAAAGAAGCCTAAAACAGCACTTAACACACCAGAAGATGCCTTTGAGCCGTGTCTGACGGTACTGTCAGCCACTCTGGGAATTCTCCACATCACAGGGAAAAGCCCCTCTCTTCCAGAACATATCTGATTATTCCTAATTTCACCAACTATAGGCACCAACCGCACTGACAGCATCCCACACCCACACTAATATGTGTGTTTGTAATAGTATAATAACCCATTTTAGTGTTGAGTTTGTAAATAAAGTCAGCGGGGGAGACATAGACCTAAAATGGCAAATAGGGAAAAAGAGATGAGTGGATTTTCTATTTCAGCAGTGTTGTGTTTGTGACATGTTAATCAATGATTCTTTCAAGAGGGGAAATCCCACATCAGCATCATTCTCGAAAATTCTCAGTAATCCCACCCTCTCATCCCAAGATAGGGGTTCTTTTTTGGGAGCTGTAAATTGGTAAGAGGGAATGCAACGTGACACTGAGCGGCTGGGATCTGACTCATACACAGTCTCTGACCACTCACTGTACCCTTTACAAGACCTCTGTGTGTGTGTGTGTGTGTGTTTGTTTCTGTGTGCGTGTCAGTGTTGGTGTCGGTGTGTCCTCTAAAGGGTTAAAGGCATGTGAATGAGCAACAGTGTGACGTCTCTTTAAAATGGGTCACACACTCGGACCAGTAAACAACCAACAATGTTCTATGAACACAAACACACACACACACAGATGCCCTTAGGCCACACACAACTGTCTCTCTCCCACTGCATGCCTTAGCCATGCCACACAAACATGCCCCACAACCAGCCTCCACACACCAACCAGGCCTGCTGACACATCAATCCAGCATATGATGCCCCGCAGAAGGCATGACGCACACAGGCCTCCCCCTTCAGCACTGGGTTATGGGCTGGGGAGGTAGAGAGAGAGGGAGAGGACAGGCAGCTCATCACACTGACATGCCCTTTACTTGTGTTGGTAGGGACTTTCGGAAGGGAAGAGATGGTGATTGGAGTGGATGCTTTGATGTCAAAGGCATACTCTTAGAGATGTCACAGCTAGTCATTGCTTACTGATTAAAGTGGGGAATGCTAAACAGGTGTGTGTGTGTGCGTGTGCGTGTGCGTGTGTGTGTATAGCACGCAAGTCAAAGGATGCATGGCAAACAAAGTGAAAGATGAAAGAGTAAGTTAGTGAAAAATTGTGGCCCCTGGTGAGGGATTTTTTCCTTTTTTTAAATTCCTTCTCTTTGCACATGCATGCATGCATGTACACACACACACACACAGTCTTGTATAACTAACCTTGTGGGGACTCACAATTCAGTCCCATTTAAAATCCTATTTTCCCTAACCCTATACCTAACCTTAACATTAACCCTAAACCCCCTAGAAATAGCATTTGACCTTGTGGGGACTAACAACATGTCCCCAGTTGGTCCAATTTTTTTTGTTTACTATTCTTGTGGGGACATTTGGTCCCCACAAGTATAGTTAAACACGTCCACACACACACACCTTCCCCACAACACAGGTATCCCATCCAAAGAGCAGCACTGACCACAAACACACAGGACAACCAAAGAGCAACAACAGCACTACAACAGTCTATTCAGCATCATGGTTCCCACACACACACTTAAATGCTTGTGCTTTCCAACCCACTTACACTAATAACCTGTAAACTATTTAGGTTCTCCTAGCATTCACAAATAAGCCTAAAACAGCACAACACTTAACACACCATTATGTCCTAATCTAGTGAAGTGAAAGAGAGCCACGTTAAGAAAACACCCGGACTCACGAGATGCCACATACAGCCAGGAAGTTAAACTCTGTTCAATTTGCTAATGGCATAGCACTGGACGCAGAAAATACCAAACACACACTCTGCTGTGATTACACTTTAGAGGAGGTGAAATGGTAGACTACATTTCACTCATTCACTTTTGCGCTCCTGAAGTGAGGTCTCTATTCTCAGGTGCATAAAAGAACAACTGTATATACGACTTGACAAAAATCTGTAACTTTTGTGATTTTTGAAAGTATAGTACACCAAGTTTGCACAAACATCTCTCCTGAGTGTTCTTCATATTGAAACCGTAATATCCATGGATCTCTGTGGTGTGTTGGCATTCATGCATACTTTTCCTCACAACCTTGTCCCAAATTGACTGCATTACTGCTTGTCTTTGTGAGAGGTATTGACATGTTGAAATCACCAAGCTTTCCGTTTAAGCGACTAGCGCACAACTCAGACCCTCATGCATACCCCACAAGACATGCCACCAGAGGTCTCTTCACAGTCTCTTTAAGTCCAGAAAAAACTACCGGAAACGCACAGTACTACATAGAGCCATAACTACATGGAACTCTTTTCCACATCATGTAACTCAGTCAAGCAGTAAAATCAGATAAAAAAAACGGATAAAACTACACCTTATGGAACAGCGCGGACTGAGAAGAGACACACACACACACATCATTAGCAAACGCATGCTAACACACGCACATACATTTTTATTTAATTTATTTACTTTTCACCCCTTTTTCTCCCCAATTGGTAGTTACAGTCTTGTACCATCACTGCAACTCCCGCACGGACTCGGGAGAGGCGAAGGTCGAGAGCCATGTGTCCTCCGAAACACGACCCTGCAAAGCCTCACTGCTTCTTGGCACACTGCTCGCTTAACCCAGAAACCAGCCACACCAATGTGTTGGAGGAAACACTGTGCAGCTGGCGACCGAAGTCAGCGTGCATGCGCCCGGCCTCCACAAGGAGTCGCTAGAGCGCGATGGGACAAGGACATCCCGGCCCGGCCAAACCCTACCCTAACCTGGACGACGCTGGGCCAATTGTGCGCCACCTCATGGGTCTCCCGGTAGCGGCCGGCTGTGACACAGCCTGGGATCGAACCCGGGTCTGTAGTGAAGCCTCAAGCACTGCGATGCAGTGCCTTAGACCGCTGCGCCACTCGGGAGGCCCCACACATACATTTTAATATTGTCATTTTGCTGTATTATTGATTTTGTATTGTAGATATGTTATGGTAGAATAGTGTGTAATAATGCATTGTGTTATGCATTGTTTTATTGTATGTAATTGTGATTGGACACCAGGAAGAGTAGCTGTTGCCTTGGCAGCAGCTAATGGCGATCCGGAATAAAATACAAATACAAATACTGTACACACAGCATGCTACCTGCCCCTGTCCACCCCTTTCCATAAATACACACAGCATACTACCTGCCCCTGTCCACCCCTTTCCATAAATACACACAACTTCCTCTATAAGTGTTCAGAGGGACCTGGTTCAACCCCAGACCAGCTATTTTGTGTTGATCCCTCTTCTTCACTTTCTATACCTCCGTTCCGCTCTCGTTTCCTTTCCCTCTGTTTATCGTTCCTCTCTCTCTCACTAATATGTTACCATCAGTGCCTGGTCTCTCTCTTCTCTTTCTCCTTGTTCCTCTCATCTTCCCTGTTCCACTTCTTCTTTCTTCCTCCTTCCTTTCTCACTTTTCCCACTTCTAATACATTATCTATTTTTCCCTGATCGTAACCCTCTCTCAGTAAGTAACTCAAGGCCCTTACCGTTTTAAAGTGCTCACAGGAGAAGCGGTTGGGTCCCCTGACAGGCACCCTGAGGCCCACACACACCGCCATCCAGGCCCCTCAGGTGGGGCAGAGGGGGACAGGTATAGGGGTACAGGCTGTACGTCCAGAAAACTCCCCAAAAAGACAGGACTAGAGATGAGCTGTCTGACGACTCTCTTCTTTCCTTCTCACATCTCTCTCTCCATTTCTCTCTACTACCCAGTCTCTTTACCAACTTCCCATTTTATACCTCTCTTCACTCTGTCACACACTTTCTCTGCTCTTCTCCAACTTGCTCTAAGTCACTGTCTCAAACTCACTCTACTTTTCAACTCTCTCTCTCTCCCTTTGACTCACTCACTCAATCACTGAGTCAACTCTTCTCTCCCTCCTTCTAGCTCTCAGCCCCCCTCTTCCCAACCCTCCCATCTCAGCTCAATAGTCTCCTCCCCTTCCCAAGGTGCTGCTGGGCTCAGACCCCCAGACAGATAGTGTAAACAAGATGAATGCCTATGTATCAGAGGTAACAGAGTAACAGGCAAATACCTCTGACAGCCCTTTAACTGACCTCTTATACCATCCACACCTGGCACTGTACATAAAGAACAGACACAGGCACACACACACTTGTTCAGGGGAGGTCTAACACATTTGAGAACCGGAGACAGCGGGACAAAATGGGAAAGTCTGCCCTCATAACCTGAGATTTCCCATCTATCACCTCCAAGCTATGTGATGTCTTTGTTTCTTTACAGAGAGAAAGTTATCTGTCCTTAAACTATCACTTGTTGCCTTTGGTAGTGAGTCTGAAGAGTATGTGTGTTAGAGGATTTTTACATTGTAAAGGATCATATCAATGGTACAGTGTACTGTACACACACACACCTCCACTTCCCAGTCATAGCCTAACATGCTACCTCCCCCCTCCATCACCTTTAAACCAATTCTGTCCGCTCGGCATCCATATGGCTGGGGTTGGCGATGACATGTGGCAACACTTACCGCCCACGCCAGGGTAGGCACCAGACAGAGCATGTGAGCGGAGTGGAGCGGGAGCGAGCGGGGAGCGCGAGCGGACGGATTTTGGACAGAGCGCAGAGCGGCATTTTTAAAAGGACAGAGCGTCGCCCTATGTCCCGCTCCAATTTCGCTCGCTCACACCACGAGTCTGAAGCATGCTCAAGCCTGACCCAGAATCCATCTGTGTCTTGCACAGTCATCAACAGTAGACTATTTTCAGTCAAAACCTGGCTCAATAATGGAGTTCACCAAGTACTTCAAAAAGGAAAATGAGAAGTCATACAGGTGTACTATTAATATAAAACTAACTAACAATGATAATGTGGTTCAAGAAAAAGAATGTGGTGACATCGTTTCAGTCAGTAAAGATTCATTTTGGAATCTAAAAAGACACATCTCTCGAAAACACGAAAGTGTGCTACCTGAACACGCTGGGAAGAAAGCAAAAGGTTAGTAAGTTGAATAGGGTAACTTGTAACAAAAGTGTAAAGTAAATATAGCCTAATATTCAAACAAATTCGTTTTGTCATTCAAAGTAGGCCTAATATATGGTTTGTTTAATTTAATTTGTGTCGTCCATGAATTTGTATTTTATAGAGCAAGAGGAGCAGCAGCAGCAACAAGAGAAAAGGGTTGAGGAATTCAAAAGTTTCTTCACTGCACACAAAGGCCCAATCATAACAAGGGAGAGAAAAAGAGAGCTGGATGTAGCATTTTTAAAAATGATTTACATGGACTATGAACCGCTGAGTAAAGGAGAACGCGAAGGGATGCAACATTTCCCCAGCCAGCTCAACCGGGCTACACCCCCCATGCTACAACACCGTACGGGACACACTCATGCCACATGCCCTGGAAGAGATGGAAGCCAAACTGCAAGACCTACTGCAAAATGGTGATGGGCTCGTTCTGTCAGCGGACATTTGGACCAGTAGAAGAGGGCACAGCTTCCTTGGCATCGTGGCCAGTTTAATTGATGGGACGTTCCGGGGGCACATGGTTTTGTTGGGCTGTGAGCACATACAGGGGCACCATACCGCAGATCGTATTTACCAAAAGTATGAAAGTGTACTGAAATATTGGAACGTGCAACGACGTGTGATTCGGGTCGTCACTGACAGTGCCAGCAACATGATCAAGGCATTTAACCTCCTCCCTGGCACTGAAGAGGAGACGGAGGGTGAAGTGACCGCAGATGCCAGCAGCAGCGCAGAACATGAAGAGGAGGATGAGGGACCACCTGCGCCCTCGCAAGTCCATGTGGAAGTGATAACCTCTAATGTAGAAACTATGATAAATCAGTACTTTACTGTGTCAAATTTACATCTGAGATGCCCCATTCACATGCTTCAGCTGGCGATCAAAGACGCCATTAACGAGCACGACAACATTAATAGGCTGTTAGTGAAAGTCGGCCACCTGGTGAAAAGTGTACGCAAGAGCACCCTGAACACAACTTTCTCTCGACCAATTAGGTGTCCACCCCACAAATGCCTGCGCCACTCGATGGAGCAGCCAGCTGCGGATGATTCAGTCGTTCATCCGGTTGTTCCAAAAAGACCCGTTATGGCAAAACAAACTCAAGTCTAATGTTGCTAACATCACCCTGAATCAAGTACGGCAGCTGACGCACCTTGTCAGTGTGCTGACACCACTGGCAGACCTCACAGACAAAATGCAGAAGGAGCTGGGGAACCTGGGGATGATCCTCCCTGCTGTCACAGAAATCAAATCCCTGCTCACCAATGACACTCACGCTGCACTTTCAATGGGCATCGCTGCTTTTGCAGAAACATTGGCAAACAACGTGTCAATTCGCTATGGAATATACTATACTGATAAACATCTCATTTTAGCATCAGTGTTAGAACCCCATTTCAAGACAGAATGGATAATCCGAGATGACTCGGGGAGATCCGCGACCTCCTCATAAAAGAAGTTGAGGAAATTAACGCTCCCAGCGGGACACCCGAGACAGACACCCCACCCGCCGCTGACCTGAATCCCGAGCCTGAACCAAAAAGAGCTTGCCTGTTCGGGTCATACTTCAGTGAGCAGCTACGCATAACCGGAGACGCCAAAGGTGAAGTCGAAAATTACCTCTCATCCCCGGACGCAGATGTTATTCGATTTTGGAAAGAAAACTCCACGTCTTTTCCCCGCCTGGCTAAAGTAGCTCGCATTGTGTTCAGCATCCCAAGCGGGTCTGCGAGCGCAGAGAGGGTTTTCTCCGCTGCTGGCCTGCTGTCAAGAAACCACCGCATGAGTCTGAAGCCTCAGACATTGGCCAAACTTGTGTTCTTGAAGGTGAACTCAAAAGAACTGTAGATAAGGAAAGCAATTCATTTTTTTAAATTTTATTTTAAAGTTTGACAATGGATATAAGCCAATTTAAATTTTAATCCACGTGCAAGCTGCTCAAAAGTTCAGTTATCAGAATTTTGGCCTAATAGTTAATTTACTTTTAAAACTTTGATGTATAGCCTGTATATTTTTATTTATATAATTAGGCCCATTGATTCGTTTAATTTTACAGGACTTTTTGTGTATATTCCTTCTTACATAGGCTAGGCCTAATTTGTAATTTGAAATAAAACATTTATATTTGGAAAATGTTGTCGCTGCTCTTTAGTTCTTTGGGAGGTAAGGCTGTGGTTTAAGCTAAAAGTGAAATACATGCAGATTTTTTTCCTTTTTTGGAGCGAGTGAGAGGGCGATTTGAGTGGAGCGCGATGCAAACTTCGTTGAGCGCTGAGCGATAATGAGTGGACTGGCCTGATGTGGCTTTGAGCGGGGGGAGCGGAGGGGTGAACAGCTCCGTGAGCGAGGAGCTGAGATTCTCACCGCTCCACTCCACTCATATGCTCTGGCACCAGATGGCTGATGGGAGAATGATGGATGACTATCCTCCGCTACCCAATGCTCATCTGAAGGGGAGGACCCAGAAAAGGAGGAGGTGCAACAGCGGTGTTTAGGGTAAATCGCTTACCACCATCACAGCTAGAGTGGCCTGTGGAAGTGTTATTTCATCCCTGTTACACACACACAGACACACAAACACACTTTGGTCCTATTTGAATGATGCCACCTCCACCCCAAACACAAACACACACTAGAAAGTACAATAAAACACTTTATTTGAGTGACAGGCCAGACCCTGAACCCAGACCTCTCATAGGCTTCAGCCAATCAGTGAATACCTTAACAAACAGATGGCTTATGGGAAATCAATATTAATCTGCTGCATGATATGACAACAATTTGTACTGCAGGGAGATGAGGGGGAGAGAGGGGGTGCTGGCTGTCTAACTGCTGCTGGGCTAGAGTGACCACTCAATACCTGTCACAACTCATCATAGGAATAAATGGGTCATGAAGATGAGAAAGAGGGAGAGAGACAGAGAGAAAGAGAAAGAAAGACAGAGAAAGAGAGAGAAAGAGAGACAGAGAGAAAGAGAGAGAAAGAGAGACAGAGAGAGAGAGAAAGAGAGAGAAAGAGAGACAGAGAGAGAGCTGAGAGAGAGAGAATGTATTCAGCTTATAAAATAGGGAGATAGGGAGGTATATCTATAAGCCAAACCCCCCACCACAGACTAGGGCAGAGATATAGATCTTCTAGATCTCCTGGTCCCTGTAGCGTAGTGGTTTAGGGCTGAGGAGGGCTTCCTAGACTGCACGTTCTCTCTCTGCACTCTGTGGTGGACACACACACAGCTCTTTTAAGTGGTTTGAGCCCACAGCTTACAGTATAATTACAGAACAATATCAGGCCCACTCTAAATGACCCTTGTCATGTCTCAGCTTGTACTCTGGTACATGAAAGAGCTGTGGTTAGCAATGCCTGGAAGCCACAACGGATACACCCCCCCCTCCCCCACTCCGCTTCCACTACCCCCTTTCTTCCTCCAACCCTCCATCCTTCCCCCTCTCATCTCCTCTTCATCTCCTTCTTTTCCAACCCCAATGACACAGGTTGAGATGGTGTACTTCTGTACTATACTCTCTACTCTGATGGCAAACATATGGACCTAGGTATGAAGTGGAAAAATCTACAGGAAAGACTGAAGTTATTTTTTATCTGATGGGTTGTGTGCATGGGTGCGTGCAAGCGTGTGTGTGATTGTGTGATTGTGTGTGTGTGTGCATGCGTGTGTGCATGCGTTTAGGCTACACCTGTAGCTATTGTGCAGACCTGTGGCAGCATCATGGCTGTCGAGGCCAAGTGTGTTAGCGGCTAATGGCAGTGTGACCCCTCCCTCTTTGCCAGCTTAAACACATTAGCCCCTCCTCCTCCTCCTCTCGAACCAATACAGACGGCTGTCTGATCTGAGCAACACAAACAACACACAGCTAATTAGCTTACACTTATCACACACTACACACAGAGAGAGATGCATACATGTAAGCGTGCACACACACTCATACACATCCCCCTCGTACTGTCCATCTTGTCTCTCTCGCTTTCTCTCACACACACACACAAACATGCACATACATACACACACACACTTATCTCGAAATCTCTACTCCTCTAACCTTGAGAAAGAGAAAGCTTCCTTTCATCCCTATAAGTGTCCTCCCTTCTTCTCTCCCTCGCTCTACCCCCCCCCCCCCCCCTCCTTCTCTCTCTTCCCCAAAATGTAAATAAGACACTGCTGGACTGCTTGTGTCCTTAATTTGTCCTCAATAGTCCTTAATTAGGATGAAGTAGGTGGTGGAAATTGACTACACATCATAAAAAGAAAGATCATTTTAATTTCTGAAATGCATAAACACACACACAAACAAACACGCATATGCACACACACATGCATGCACACGCACACAAGGGAAAATATGCACACACACAAACTCATAGAGAGAGAGAGAGAGAGAGAGAGAGAGAGAAACACACACACACAGGCCTGACCCCTGCACTCTGTGGGTCTTCTGTCAGTCATGCTGTGTGAAGGCAGTGGTATATAATTAAACAGTCTTATCATCTCTCCTCTCCAGACTAGCAATAACCTGCCTGCTCAACCTATGACTGACTGATTTACTGACTGTGTCTGACTAGTCACTCACTGGAGATGAGATAAGAACTAGGGATTAATACTGAGAGGAAGGAAAAGAGGGAGAAAGGGAGGGAAGAGAGATTCTGTTAACCTGGGAAGAGTTAGTGGGTAACTCGTAATAACAAATGTAATTCAGATCTCCTTCTATATGGCATAAGGTATCATGTAGCTCAATTGGTAGAGCATGGCGCTTGCAACGCCAGGGTTGTGGGTTCGATTCCCACGGGGGGCCAGTATGAAAAATGTATGCACTCACTAACTGTAAGTCACTCTGGATAAGAGCGTCTGCTAAATGACAAAAAAAAAAAAAAAAAAAGGTCAAATGTAATTCAATGAATATAAATATCTATTTTCCATCAGCTCACACCACATGACTTCTCTGTACCTGACTGATACTGTGTCTATCAGTGGGCCCCAGATCCTGTTCACTATTATTATTAATACAGTCAGCACCGTATGACGCCAAACACAGAGGAGTAACGCAGAACCATCCTGTCTGTCCGTATGTCCATCCGTCCATCTGTCTGTCCACCTGTCTACGTGCCTGTCTGTCCACTTGCCTGTCTGTCTGCCCGCCCGCCCAACCGCCCGCCCGCCTGCCTTTCTGTTGTCACTCTGTCTGTCTATTTCTAAGAATAATTCAAAAGAAAACAAACACACATGCTCTCTCAGACTCTCACGCTCAACACTCTTCAACCTCTGGTGGCTAATACCTTACTAAAGCCTGTTTGGACTTTCCATACAGACATCAAAGCATCGCTACAATACAGCAACACTAGGTGAGGGAAAAACACGCATGGCTTCAGCACTTTCCCCTTGTGCAATCTGACACCACAATGAACGCTGTTGGCTGGTGATGAGACAAGTGTTTCCAACCATAAACGAACACAAGATCAACATCAGAGGGACAGAACAGAAGTGTTCTGGGCTGTGGAATGACTGGAATTAAGTGGCGGGAAAAGAGAGGATCGTCGTTCGATAACCTTTTCTTTTACAGCAATTGCAGTGCCCTTTTTTGGAGCTTTGAAATACAATAGAAGTGTTCTACTTGCAGAAAGGACACAACAAGGCGAGAGTGAGAAATCTAGTCAGGTGCTGAGAGAAATGTACAGCATGCGTACAGTGCAGTGAACAGTATCTCTGGCAAATACAGTAAAAAGTACAATCTCCTTCTGACACAATACCTGTTCATAACTACTTTTGCGACCCTTTAAAACTCAAAAGGAAGCCCGCCCAGATTGACCACTGGGTTGACCTGGACATATTTACCAGCTTCATGGTGACGTTGTTCTGCTCCCAGCGACACAGCAGCACATTCATCTTCCTCCTCCCTCTTCCTTCTCCTCCTCTTCCTCCCCCACACACACCTGTTTTAGGTAGGAGTGGGAGGACCAACGGCTAGCCAGGACCAGACAGAATCCATCAGAACCAAAGGAAGAAACAGGACTGAGGTCCGAGGAGGCCAACTAACCAAGAAGAGATCCACAGAAAGAGAGGATAGATCGGTACAGTACAGTAGAGTAGAGAGAGAGAGATCAAATTAGGGTTTTGAGAAAAGAAAGAAGAAAGAAAAAGGTCCAAAAAGTTAGAGGGAGCAAGAGATCCAAGAAAGTTCCAAAGAAATATGTAAAGCAGTAGATCCACAAAATCCACTATATATCCAGATAAAGAGCCTGCTCCTGCACCTATCTCTAGCCCAGCAGGTCTCACTGTGCCTGGGGCCGGTGCTCACAGCCTCCCCCTTTCCTCCTTTCTCTCCACCCCCTCTGGGTCTGCAGAAGGAGGAGGGAAATAAATGCTTCAGTCAAGAGGATCTCCACCACTGCTACCGCTATACCACTGCTCTGTCTGAGGTCTAGCCAAACCAAACACACACAGAGGGAGAAAAAGGGGGAGGAGGAGGACCAATTGAGGGGAACCCCCTTCCTCTCTGCCTCCCACTCCACCCCTCCTCCTCCACCTCCCAAATCTCTCCCCCGGACCCCCTCGGCAACGCTGGGCATTGTGCTATCGCTCTTCAATGGACCATCCGTCATATGGGGAAGAGAAAGGAAAGAAAAGGAGAGAGACCTCTTAACCTCCTACCCTCTGTGATCACCCCCACAACAAAAAAGGATGGATGCTGGTGCATGATAATACTAGAAGGCGGTGAAGAGTGGGTGAAGGACAAACCACACTGGCCTCTTAACTACCCCCTCTGTTTTCTATGTATTCTTTATTTAACCAGTCCTCCTCCTTTCTTTAAAAAAGAGAGAAAAGGTTTTATTTTCCATAACCAAACATGGAACAGTCCAGTCTCTGATCACCATTCACCCACAGCTTACTGCTGCACAGTTTGCGTGTGTTCATGTGTGCGCACATGTGTGTGCATGCCCCACGCGGTACGCCCTCCAGCTGAGCACACTCCATCTGAGCACACACACCCCACCACAAACCACAAATTACAAGCCGAATTTGAACTTTGGGATTCGCCCAAGATGTAGCGAAAGTTCCCACAGTAGGGGATACATGATCATTGCCAGGACTCTGCACATTTCAAACACATGCTTTTAGCTATTTGTTGCATTGACAACACTACCGTAGCACTGAAGACTTTAAAGAGCCCTGAAGACCTTGAAACCCTATGTCAACAACACAGCTACTGCTCACAAATGGTGTTTCAATACAGTGTATCATAAGCACACTTTCCATATTTCTCTATCTTCTACTGTACTTGCACTCAGTCTTGTACTTTACAAAATCATTGAATTCTACTGCACTCTCCCACACCAATGCACTAGTCACATAGTTAACAATCCAGCCAGCGTACTGCAAAACACACACAACTCCAGCTCACTACTAGTCTGTCAACTCACCTTATAACACATCCATTTCCTATAAGCATCTGTGGATTTAATGACTTTGCACTATGGCCATAGAGGCAGAGAAGATGTGGCCATTTAGTACATGTGTTTAACAGCTATAAACAAGTCCATTAAGTGGTGGAGCAGAGAATCGCAGGGTGTGCTTTGTTTCAGAACCCTGTGAGGGGGAGATTCATCTCAGTGTCCCCTGGACAATGGGGCCCTAGCCCCTTGCGGAAGGGGGCTTTGTTTTGGGGGACTCCCGCTGCCTGGTTCTAGAGGGTTAGGTGGGAAGTGGGGGGTTGGGGTGGTCCTGCTGCCTGGCTGTTATGGGGTGAGGGTGTGTTGGGGGGGAAGCTGGGTATATGGAGAGGATAAATGGCAAGAAACAATAGAGCACTATCAAATCAGTGCATTTTAACACTTTCACAACCTCTCTCTCTCAGCCCTAAACCACTACGTTACAGGGACCAGGAGATCTAGAAGATCTATATCTCTGCCCTAGTCTGTGGTGGGGGGGTTTGGCTTATAGATAGACCTCCCTATTTTATAAGCTGAATACATTCTCTCTCTCTCTCTCTCTCTCTCTCTCTCTCTCTCTCT